>NW_020291138.1:0-51146 GCF_003184625.1 Aspergillus neoniger CBS 115656 | reverse complement strand
AAAAAAAAAAAAAAAAAAAAAAAAAAAAAAAAAAAAAAAAAAAAAAAAAGAAAGAAAAAGGGAAAGGAAAAAAGAAAAGTCTCTGCGGCATCAGCTGCCACATATTGTTGCCGGGGTTCAGCTTACTTAGTTAGGGGGAAACACATGCTTGGCAAATCGAGGATTTTGCCGAGGGGTGGACCTGGGGATTATACCTTGCCTGCTTAATAGGGTAGTACTTTGCTTGGCTAATTATGTGCGGAGTAGTATAGTAGCTATTCGGTTGGGATGGGTTGGATATGGGAGGAGTAGTAGGTATTCGGGTGAAAAGTAGATGGACGTAGACTCGGCTGCTACTAGTAGATAGACTTGTTATGGGATCCCGATGGATGGATGGTGGATGGATCAGGTACATACGAGGTAAGGTACTGCTTGGTTGTTCCAACCGGGTAGTTACTTTTGTGAACCATGGACAGGCTGGCTACTGCTTACCTTCATGGCCTGATCTCTGTGTGCATTGTGTGTGTGGCGTTGAGAATGAATTTTCTCCATTATTTTCCTCCTTCGGGGGCGGGGAGCAGACGGAGGGCCGAATAGATGATCTAGCCGGCATGTGCGATATATGCCCGTGTCGCTAAGCCAGCAAGGAAGTAATCCCTCTTTCCCGATGGCCATGGCCTCTTCTCTCTCGTTGAATGTCGGGTTCATCCGCCGGTAAACTCTCCAACCTACCATTGATGACGAAGATGTTTTTTTTGCTGACTGACCTGATGATCAATCAAACCGGCGGTGACTCTCGTGCGTGAAGGAAGGGGAAAGAGGGGGTGGTGGTATTGGTATTCCCGTATGACCAATTAATATCCACCATGGTGGAGTTGCATCCATCCATCAGGAAGTACGGAGTATATGATTGATGATTGATCCTTTGGGAAAAGACCGGTTGAAGCCAGAGCCGGGGTTGAGAGGGTAGGGATCTTCCGCCTGGGGTCGACACCGTAAAAGCGAGCTTTTTTGATTTTTCGGGCCGGTGTTCCTTGGCACCGACCAAGTTGGTTTAAGTTTTTCTCGGGGAATTGGATCGGTCTGGGGTTGAGGATTGCGGGATGGTTGTGGATGACTGTATGTGCCTTACAGTTTTTTTTGTTACTCAAGAAAAGGTAGACGTTTTGAGTTAAAATTGAAGAGAATTCTTTTGTTTGCAAAGAGTAAGAATTAGATCTTACCCGATGGATAAATGTATCTCTTCATTTCTCGGGGAATTTAGATGAAGAAGAGATGCAGAGGTGTGTCTTGTGGAGTGAAGAGAAAGAGAAAAGTGGAGAGCAGGAAGAGGACCCTCGCTCGGGAACCCCCACGGAATACTGCTGATGGCCTCCCACGCTCTTCTCTTCCCTCTCTCTATCTCTCTCTGTCTACTCCATACTACAGCAGCAACATCATCATCATCATCTTCTTCTTCTTATTTCACCCCCACGCCAGTCGGCCCTCTCCACAAATGGCATCCCACCAGTCCCGACGGTTTCCCCTAATGATCCTGATCTCATCTCCAGACTCTCTCCCCGCTTCCGTCTTCCCCATTGGCGGGGTTGGCTGTTTCTAGTCTTCGACCATGTCTTCATTCCCGATCCCCATTGCCATTGCGGCTTCTCTTCCCCGTCTGTCTCCCCATCCTTCGGGAACCTCGTCGGGTCGTCATCGCTCGGTTCTCTACTCTCTGACCACATCAAAAAGGTCCCCTGGTCCCGACTGCAGCTGGCACCATGGTCCCGTGGTTTACTCTTCTGCTCCTCCCTTTCTCCCTCTCCTCTTCCTAATCTTTCCTATCTCTTGATCTCCTTGCCCTCCCCTTACTTGACCGTTTCCCCCCCTCTCCTGTTGATCCATTCTTCTTCTTCTTCTCACGTTGTCATTGTCATTGTCATTGTTCCCTCCCTTCTGCCTCATAGAAGGCCAGTGTCAGACCATCGGAGACAATCATGTCCCCCAGAACTTCTCATGATGTCGAACGGGACTTCGACAAGAGCCATGTCGACAACGTCGAGATCGTGACCGATGGAGTCGCCAATGCCGATAAACCCAACCCCAAGAAAGAGGCCCCGGCCTATGTGGCCAGTCTCTCCCCCGAGGAGCGTGAGAGAGCCGAGAAGGCCCTGGTCCGCAAGATTGACCTGCGTCTTCTGCCCATGATCATCATCATGTACATCCTTAACTATCTGGACCGGAATAACATCGTAAGTGGCATGCTTAAGTCTATCGATATACGCAATCCCGTGCTCACTATTCTGGTTGCTATCAGGCTGCTGCCAAACTCGCTGGTCTCGTCACCGACTTGAACTTGCAGGGTGTGGAATACCAGACCTGTGTCAGTATCCTGTTTGTGGGTTATCTGTTGATGCAAAGTAGGTGCAGACCTCTATTGGCAGAGTAGCAAATACTGACCGTGCCAGTTCCCTCCAATTTGCTCCTGAACAAGTTCGGAAAGCCTGCCCTCTACCTTCCGGGTGCTATGATGCTATGGGGTATTATCTCTACGTGCACGGCGGGAGCTCAGAACTATGCCGGCTTGGTCGTAGTTCGCTTCTTCCTCGGTTTCGTTGAAGCTGCTTACTTCGTACGTCTGCCTAAAAGGGAAGGGATACATTTCAAAGCGCCTTACTGACTTTTATTCTCCCTTCCAGCCTGGCTGTCTTTACTTCCTTAGTGCCTGGTACACTCGCAAGGAACTCGGCTTCCGCACGGCAGCCCTCTACTCGGGTTCCCTGATTTCAGGAGCTTTCTCTGGACTTATTGCCGCTGGTATCACTGAGAACATGGACTACAAGATGGGTCTTCGTGCTTGGTTAGTTCCATGGTAAACACCTAAGACGTGAACATTGCTGACTTGAGAGTAACAGGCGCTGGCTTTTCATCATCGAAGGTGCAATCACCATCGTTGTTGCCGCCATCTCCATCTTCATTCTGCCCAACTTCCCCAGAACCACCAGTTGGCTCAGCGAAGAAGAGAAGCAGCTGGCCGCCTGGCGGCTGGAGGAAGACATCGGTGAGGACGACTGGGTGGATAGTGAACAGCAAACCTTCCTCCACGGTGTGCAATTGGCCTTTACCGATATCAAGACCTGGATTCTTGTAAGCACCCTAGTCACAAAGACATTGTCATTCTCTCAGCTTACACATATAGATGCTACTCATCTTGTGCATTGTCTCCTCTGCCTCTGTCACAAACTTCTTCCCCACTGTTGTCAAGACCCTCAACTACGGCAACATCGAGACGCTTCTGCTCACCGCTCCCCCATACGTTCTGGCCGTCATCTGTGCCTTTGCCAATGCCTGGCATGCCGACCGTACTGGCGAGCGCTACTTCCACATCACCCTTCCCCTGTACATCTCCGTCGCGGCTTTCATCCTCGCTGCCACCACCACCAGTATCGCTCCCCGCTATGTCTCTATGATGCTGATGGTCCCATCCCTGTACACCGGCTACGTGGTAGCCCTGGGCTGGATCTCAAGCACCCTCCCCCGTCCGGCATCGAAGCGTGCTGCGGCTCTGGCAGGTATCAACTGCGTCAGTAATGCCAGTAGTATCTATGCCAGTTACATGTACCCGGACAGTGATGCGCCACGATTCGGTAAGTAGCCTCATTCGACTTACTATCCCACAAAAGCCAGACACTAATTATACTACTAGTCACTGCCATGACCGTCAACTGTGTCACCGCCTTCGTGGCCATTCTGTCCGCAACTGCCCTCCGCTTCATCCTCGTCCGGCTGAACAAGAAGCTCGATCGGGGCGAGGGCCTGGGAGATGGCGGGGGTGTCCCTGGCCAAGCCAGCTCCAGGGGCTTCCGTTTCTTGGTTTAGAATTAGATTATTTTGTTACGACTTCGGATTGTTATGGGTTGCTTTATATACCCCGAGCGGGTTATGGTTATGGTTATGGTTTTGGTAAATATTTGCACACAGCATTTCTATCAGATTTTGGGTCATCTAGTTGGCTGGCTAGTATCATGACGAGTATGCACGATGCACGATGCATGATGCATTATGATGTGTTATTTTACCTATCTATTATTGGGTATTGAATGAAGACATGATCTGAATCCAAAATGTGATTTTAACTACAACGACATACCACCAAACACAGCTGCCAGGAACCCAAAACACCTTTCCCCTAACCCACCAGAACATTCAAGACCCCTCGATCTAAAACCCAAAGCTTACATGAAAATAAAGATACAATATGATACAAATCATGAATTGAACTAAAACAACACACAACAAAAACCTCAATAATCCCTTTTTCTACCTACACCGCACTAAACCTCTCTCTCTACATCAATCAAGCAAACTCCAACCTCTCCACACTCCACCCCGGCCTCAACCCATCAGTCTCCAACCCAGCCACATCCAACGAACTATCCGCCACATAATTCACCTTCCAATCGACCGTAATCTCCGCCCCATCCTCCGTCTGCGCCCACACCGCCACTCCAATCGTATTCTCCCCACCGTAATCCAACACCCCCACGGGGACCGGGAACACCACCTGGTTGCCAATGTACGGATTAAACCGTCCGTACTGGTATCCGTTCACGAATAACTGCGCGCGGTACGCATTCGGTGCGTTGTCTGGTGTGCCCAGTACGAAGGAGATGGAGACGTCTAGGCCTCGTGGGATGTTTAGGGGAATGATGGTGCGGAAGAATTTTACTGTTGCGCCAGTGAAGGATAGACTTGATGATGAGACTGTGGGCCATGTGCTGTCGTCGAACCCGGGCAGATGCCATCCGACTCGCTCTGCGTAGAGCCCGTCTTCGTTCCAGGCCCCGCGGACGGGGTCGAGGTTGGATTCGCCGCCGGCGGTGCCGGCGAGGCGCCAGTGGGTGAATTCGGGGGAAGTGATGTTGTCGTTGGAGGAGGGGAGGAGACGCGCCTCGAGGATGCCGCGTGGGTTGAGGGCGCCGGTGGTTTCGTCGTGGCCGGTGTCGTCGTGGATTATTAGGAGGGTGTTTTGGGTGGCTTGGTGGGTGATGTTGGTTGGGAAGACGAAGGTTTGGTTGGCTTGTTCGATGGAGGCGTTGCCGAGGTAGGAGCCTAGAAATTGGCCGTTTAGGTAGGCGGAGAAACCGCTGGTTTTATTGTTAGATGGAGGGCTGGGTGTAGGTGGATGGGGGAGGGGAAGGACTTACAATGCGCTGCCTCCTTGGACGTTCAGGAAGACTCCGCTGGCGGTGCCGTTGAAGTAGCCGCGCCAGAGACGGACGCCGTTGTGGAAGCCTGGGGGGAAGTTTATTAGGTTTGTTTGTTAGGCACAAAGGGAGAGAGGGTAGGCGTACCGTATTCGTCAGCGTATAGGACGGGCAGCGTGGCGGGTTTGCTGGGGTTGGCGGTTGTCATGTGGTTTGCATCTGGGATAGATGTTAGTATCGGGGTGAAGGAGTTGAAGTGAAGAATGTACTGACCAACCCACGCCGGACCGGAGGCATCGTATGTCGGAAGTCGCTCCGGCAGGCTGTCGTTGACTTTCCATGGATTGAAAGCTGGCAATTGAATGGATACAGGCGCAGCAATAGTGGCCTTGAGGCTACCGTATGAGGACTTGGATGTCTTCAGCTGCTTGCCGTTCCATGTGACGGTTTTGACATCCTTCGGCGCGAAGATCTCCACAGCTGTTTCGTTGATAGAGTCGCCCTTGATTGCGAGAGTTGATTTCTCAACGCTAGCAGAACGAACGAGGTACGGGCCCTGGATGAGAACTACTCGTGGGTTAGCACGTTACTCTGAATACAGGTGTCTGTTTTGTTTTCTTACCCGCTTCGTCCTCCGGAACAAGAGGGTCCTCTGTTAGAGCAGGGGCCCAGAACTCGTATGCTGCGGTCCTGTCCAGTAGGATCACCCGAATGTCGTTGTCAGTCTGAACGATACTCATTCCCTGGGCCTGAGTAAATCCGACTACAAGGTTACCTCCTTGTTGGTGGAAGTTGATCGCTGAGCAGTCTTGACACTTTGACACAACAGACCCGGATTTTGCGCCCTTCACTGCGAATTCTCCAGACTCGCCTGTCGGAACCCAAAGGACGAGGGTGGGCTTCTTGTCCAAAACGGCGTAAGTGAGGACTTCCGCAGTAGAATACAGAAGGGTCTCCGACCCGAAGGTGAAATCGGTAACAATAATCTTAGACTGGTGGCCATCGAGACGGATTGAGCCTCCAAGTCTGGGAACGATGAGGTTGCCTGCGGATGTGTTGACGTGCAGGCTGAACGCCTCGTTTGTGCCCATAGTTGAGTCCTCGTGAAGCGTGACGTAGAATCCAGCGTTGGTTGTAGGGTTCCGCAGTTCGTATGCTTTGACAGCAGTGTTGTTGGTGTATTGCGTTCCGTTACCGATGAGGTCGGTCATTGTCAGATCTCGTGCACTGCGCGTAAACAATGAGAGCAGCTTAGTCTCATAGTACTTGGACGAGATGGAGCGGTCCTCAGAAATAGGGGAGGAATAGTCGTAGCTGGTGGCTGTGACAGGTGCAGCAATTGCTCCCCAGTTCGTTCCTCCATACAACATGTAAAGACTCATGGCTGTGACTCTCTGGGCGATGTTCCACCGGTAGAATAAATTGACAAAGTCCACTCCGGTATCGTCGCCGCAGCCACCCTCGGGCCCAGCCCAGGGGTTGTATGAGCCGCCCTGGAACTCAGGCATGAACGACGGCATTGTCGGCGAAAAGTCGAGGAAATAGTCATAGTATTCTACAACCTGGTAGGCTACATACTCGCCATTGGTGGATGTACACTGGCTGACATCGCAAGTCCAGCACTTGGAAAGTCAGTTAAGTCAAGTTTCAATCGCGACCAACCACTTACCGAAGGATAGGAGTCCAAGCCCACGACATCGACATTGCCTCCAGCGTTGGACCAGTCGCGACTCCAAGCCATGGCATTCATATTGGGATCATTTGCCGTAAATGGCACAAGAATACCGTTTTCACGAGCGCTGCTTTCAAGAAGCTCCATGTAGGCGATGGCTGTCTCGTTAGGAACCCTCTCGCTGGGATCACTGAGCCATTGATCGCCATACTCGTTCTCGATTTGGTAGCAGAACGTATTATGGCCATTCGTAACCTGGTAGCGACTGGTGATCTCGGCCATCTTCTCGAAGTATGGCTTCCATGCTTCTGTGTATCGTGAATCGTTGTTGCGCAACGTTCCATAGTCGCCAGTCGTCAGCCACAGAGGAAAGCCCCCCGCACTGGCTTCTGCATTTATGTAGGGACCCGGGCGGACGATAATATACATCCCAAGCTCCTTTGCGAGTTCGAAGATTGGTGTGATGTCGCGGGCACCGGTGGAGAAGTCGACCGTGTGATTATTCGGGGCATGCCACGCCCAGCTCGAGTAGATTGAAAAAGTCGTAAAGCCTGCAGCTTTGATCTTCTCAAGGATATCCCTCCATAGACCAGGTACTGGGATGCGCCAGTAATGGAATTCACCAGAGAAGACGAAGATCCTCTCACCATGGACCTTGAAACTGTAATGATCCCACTGGATGTCTGTGGTCAGACCGTCATCGTAAAGCGGCCATCCAGTTTCCGTCTGGTTCTGGGCAGCGGCCAGAAGACCTGTACTGGAGAGTAAAAGAGCGCATAACTTGGTTATCCGCATCATGGCTGCTCCTTGAACTGACCTGATGGAGGATAAGGAATGCGTGCCTGTAAGGATTACCCATTTTGACACTCCGAGCCAGGAGGTCCAATTTATAGCCCGCCTTCAACTGAGGAAAAACGTTTAACATCTCGTCTCCCATGACTTCAGGCCCCGCCGTCTAGCCTAATCAGTGGCGTAGAACCCATGAGACCTGATTTATTTCCGAAAGTCTCTCTTAAAAGCGTAAGCGTAACTCCGAATGACACTATCCACAACTGGCTCTGTGAAGAAATCAACGACTGCCAAGCGAACTCATAATACTCGTTAATTTGAATAGTACTAGGCTACCATTCGTTCAAGAGGACATGGAGGCCAAAGAACCAATGATTAAACGGTGCCGATAGTGCCATCTTAATGAGACCGGGACAGGGTTCGGGGTGGAGTACACCCAGGGACCAAAACCATTGTAAATTCAAGCTTGCGCTGCACAAGTCCGGCGGAGGTGTCAGCCAATGTGGGGTGGAACTAGTCTGTGGGGAAACCATGCCGGGTTTTTCCTCCATTCAGAGGGATCGTCGGGGTGCAATTTTCCTGTGGGGGAATCGGATGGCTTGATCGATGCCTGTCTGACGCAGAGATGCTGTACCGAGGTAAGCAACACCAGTTAGCTTGACCAGAAACCCCAAGGACAGAGCTGTCAACGTACTTCCAGGTTCAAAGGGAGAGCTAGATAGTCTTTCAATAAAGGAGGTCATTCGTTGATGAAACAGATAGTATTATAGGGGCCGTGTTGAATTTCGAGATGGAGATGATGACGGGGGAGTGCAGGATTCTAGCCCACAGTAAGAGAGCCCAGCGCGCACATGACCGCGACGCCACCACCAGATGAGCTGCATTGTTACGAGATCATAGTTTGAGATCTAATCAAGATAATATGATTGCCCAATTCCAAACGATTTCTTTGACTAATTTACAGAAACTTTTCCAATTCCATCCCGACACCTAAACCAACAGCCTCTATGTCCAACGGTGGATGAGGTTCCAAAAAGAAGTATGTACACACACAATAGTAGGGATCTATCACAAGATAAACGGGGAAAGATTATGAACAGCAGGGGTGAAACAGGGAAGACAATAATCCAGGAGAAGCTGTCCAAGAGAACCAAAGTACATTAAGAAACCGTATGTAACCGGGCCCGTGGATAGGCTGCTAGCCTGACGGCGACCACACTCCAGATACCGTGGGCCATCAGACCGGAACCAACCCGGGCCCGGCGGGGGGGGGGGGAAACCGCGGGTCCTGCCTCTGCAGGACGGTCGATGAATCCCGAGGGAAACCGACCGACGTATCATACATCCCCGAACCGCCATGACGAAAGGCCGATTTCGCGATTCGGGCCGAGGCGACAGGCTATGTCGCCTTCAGTTGATCTTCATAAAAAATAGTTTATCCTTCTATACTGATTCGAGGCTCCAGATAAGTCACCCATAACCAGCGGTGCCGAAGACTTAGGCAGAGCGATCCAGAACCTCGTAGGGGTTGGAGTCTTTAGTGTCCACGACAATGGTCGAGCTCTGGAGCTCTTCCTTAGTCGCCTTCTTCGCGCCCTTCTTGCCGCTGACGGTCGAGAACCCCGAGTCGGAGTCAGCATCACTGCTGGCGACACGCGTTTTCTGCTTGGCAGCAGTTGCGCGGGTGCGAATAGGAGAATTCTCAGCAGGCTTCTGCTGGTTCTTCTGTGCCCGGAGGGCCTGGATCTTGTTCACAGCCTCATCTTCGGTAGCTTCACTGGTCTCTCCGTTGACCTCGACGGCCTTGCGGATCTCGCGGCTCACGCCTCTCAGGGCATCCATTCCGGCCTTCTCAGCGGCGTGCAACTGAGTCGGCTGACGGGGACCAGGCTCCTTGCGGTAGAGGTACGAGCGAACGAAGAACCGGGCAAAGAGGTAGGTCAAAGGCAGAAGGTACATCACGTTGAGCCAGATAGCGAAACCCTGGCCGCTGGTGTCCATACAGGTCACCATCGGTCCGACATGGAGGACGCGCGCACCAGCAGCAGCTTCCGGGACACCCACGTTCTCAGCAATGCCTTCCGCGCCCGCAGCGCGGAACCCGAGCTTCTTGAGCCATGGCACAAGTCCAGCGCCGGCAGTACCCGCCGGCACAGTCGGGGTGTCAACAGGAGAGGCCGGAGCGGTCTGGCCCACAGGAAGAGTGTAGCTGAAGAACAGGTAGGAAGCAGCCATGGTGGAGCCAATGATAAACTGGGTGATTTGCATGGTGGTCAAGGATCTCTTGATCACGGTGGGGACGCGAATGCGCAGGGCAGTCAGAGTGTAGTAGGTATACTGCATGGGACGGTCAGAACATATGAGCAACAAGTCAAAAACAACCCGAGAGGGACGTCACATACCATCAAAGCATGAATTCCAGAGTTGACCAAGGTGAAGATCCAGATAGGAGCTGCGACGTAACGGATACCGGCCCACATGCACATCATGGCACCGGCGTGATGGTAAGTCTGCAGGGTCGAGCTCTTCTTACCCTTGGCCAGGATGATGACGGTATCAAGGACCTCGTAGAACTTGGACAGGTAGAAAATCCAGCCGAGGAAGGCCAGACCCTCATTCCAGAGACGACCAAGATCAGAGGGGTCCGGAACACCGCCTGCAGCCAGGCTGAACTCGGGGTTGCGGAAAGTCCACTGGTCGACAGTAGAGTCGTACGTAGCCGCGTTACCGTAACCACGGGGCCCATTGATCTTGCACAGCGTATCGGCAACAGCTGCGACGTAGTTGGGATCATCCCGACTGGGCCACGAGCTGCGGAACGCACGGATCATGCCCGCAAAAGTCCATGCCGAGTAGATGGCCAGGAAAACATTGTGAAGGATGACGAACAGCTTAAAGAGACGCGTCTGACTGAATCCATAAGGCTTGTAACCCCGGCTCTTGTTGATGCGATTGACGAGGACCACGGTCACAGCGTACACACTGGCGATTGTGATCGGAACGCGCACGTCCAACAGCTGGTTGTAGAGCGTCGGGGGGATGTTGAAGGGCTGGTTCCATGTCGGCTCGGAGATCACAGGGGCGGGGACAGTTGCTGGGAGCTCGCTGGGAGGGAATTTCAAGAGGGACGAAGGAGGCAGGCCGATGCGAATGACGGCCGGGTTCGCCTCGCCGTGGACGGTGAAGTCGTACATGGTCGGGACGCGATTTCGTGCGACTTTGGGACGACCCGACGATAAGGGAAAAGATACGGATGGGAGATTGAAGGAAGAATCAGGAGGGAAAGAAGATGAGAATTGGCCGGCGACTCTTTAAGAAGAAATGGTGGGACACTTCAATTAGCCCGAGCCGAGAGAAGAAAATCACCAGGAAAATTTCCAGGCCAAGCAAGTCCACTCGGACAACTGGATACTGGAGGGGAGCGCGCGCAAATCCCGCTGTGAACTGGGGATAAGCAGCAATTGTAAGGCGCGACCAAAAACCTTACGCGAGCGTGGAGGAGGGGAGAGGGAGGAGGAGGATAGGCAACGGTTGGTCGAACGAACGGTGATCGCTGGTGACAAGGAGTTAAAGCAAGGCCGATGTGATTAATTCATAATTGAGGTCAGTCAATCTCCGGATTGCAGTTGGACCGTGGATCAATGAGAGTCACGATGATCGCGGCGAGTGGAGCCGCGCAGCGTTTTGTTGGGAATTCGGCCAACCTTCAAGCCTCGGCCCAACAAAGTGGTTACTGGAGAGCTCTGACATGCTTGTGAAAGATACTGATAAAGAGGATGATGATGATGATGATGGATTGGCATTGGAATTGCATGGGGGTTTGGGGGATCTTCCCCCTTGAAGGAAGTCATCCTCCATCCTATACAAGCTGACTGCATTTGTTGGAGATGATATAAGATCTTGTTTCTCCCACTCACATGATGACCGGCCCGGATTTACTGAATATTTCTCCGCCTCGACAAACAAACCGAACAAATCAACCCTCCGCAATTGCTCTCAACCGCATGAAAACAAAGTAGTACAACATCTCCCATTGCCCCAATATACTCCCTTTTCTTATCAATCACCTAGCACAACACTCCGGAAAGGAATTGAGTTGCCTTACAACGGTATGACATCAACCAGCGGAAGTGACAGCCATTCCACGCCATTTAAGGATTTGGTTTTGGTTTTCTCCAACAATTCGATTTCCGGCCTTCCAGAAGCAGTGCAGTGGATCCCGTGACTGCACCATGACTCGTGGTGCTGACTCAGCGTCTGACATCACCCAACCATCATTGACTCGACAAATCCGGCCCTCATTGGATAGAAGGACAAGTAGATACTGGCAAGAACTGTTCGTACCTAGTAGAAACGCAATTGCCTGGCAGGAATTGCCCTAGTAGGTACTGCTCCAGGTTTACACGAGAAGCTGCCCAGTTAGACCTTTGTCAGTAGATGAGGATTCTGAGCCTGACGGGTTAGAACGCACATCACTCGTATTTCGCTGTGATGATCATCAAGGTCATGCCGTCAAGTCTGGAGTTCACAATCAGGGAGATGTATCGACTCCTTGGCGTATGTTCGAGCATTGGCAGCTTCTGTGGTCGTAGCTTACTGTATCCCGTTAACACTAGGATTAGATGGCACACATCATTTCATTAGCGGAGAGTACATGCTCAACGGAGCGACGTCGTATTTTTCGGTAGCATTACTAGGAAGTTTCTGGTTTATCTCCCATGTATTACTCCTCATCGTCCTTGAATACAGGATACATAGGCCTAGTACTACTGGATATTGACACAAGCGTGGTATGTCGCCGACTAATGTCGGAATCAAAGAAGTGCGATGTCCAATCCGATATTTTGATTCAACTACTCCCTTATGAACGCCTCCACGCGCAATACCCCGTCCGTTAATCCATAGTCCATCAAAGTACCAGTTTCCGTATTCCATATACCAAGATGCATGTATGTACAAAAGCGAGAGTGGGTATGTATGCATGCACGCACGTACGTATCTTCACATGACAAGACAAGAAAATAGACAAAGCATGGAAAGCGAATGGGTAGCACCTTGGTATATCCATCTTCCAAAACTGAAGTGAAACTCGCTCGCTAATTGGAACCGAGGGGGAAAGTATCAAAAGGAAAATTTTTCTTGAGTGAAAAGGCATCTTCAACGACGCATAGCTGGCCTTCGCTCATCATCTTCAAACGACGATACAGATGATACATCGTCCATATCCCTAGGATGGGTATACGATCGACGCGATATCTCAGATACTGCGTCGTCGAGTGGATGATCAAAGGGCGATATTGGACGGTCAAGTCTGGCTTCGGGGGAGGGCCAGGCAGCTGGCATGGTGGGCTGGGGACTTCTCTCGGGGTTGTTGTTGTCTCTGTTGGGAACTTCTGCTGCAGCAGCGGCAGCGGCGGTAGCAGTGGTATGAAAGTTGTGGTTATTCGTACTTGGTGGGCTAAAGTCGCGGGGGTGATTGTTGGTAGGGTTCATATGCTCGGGTTCTTGCGGGACAGGACGACCTGGGATGGGACCTGTGAAGGGGATGTCGTGGGAGTTTGTGGGCGCAAATTCCCATGTTGCGCCGTTTGCTGCTTGCTGTGGTCGTTGTTGTTGTGGAGGTGATCGTACTTGGCGAGGGACTGCGCCCATGCCGACTGGGGGTTGATTGTTGTTGGTCTGTGGTAAGGTGGAGCGGTTGCGTTTTTGACGCCTGCGTCTTAGGATGAAGAACAATATGGCTGCGATGATAGCTGCGCCAACGACTGCAACGGGAACCGCGATAGCGATGGTCTGGTTGTTGCTGCTAGAACTGCCAGAGCTGCTGGTGCTTTTGACAGCTGTATAGGTGGAGGTACTCGAGGAGGTTGAGGATGAATGGGTTGCAGTTGCGGTGGTAGTGGTGAGTTGTGAGCTTGACTCACTAGTGGTGATCGGAGTCCATTGCTGGGTGGTGGTCCTGGTGGTTTCTCCAGGATAATACTTTGCTGTCGTAGTGTGCTCCGATCCCCATGGGTCCTGCGTGGTGAATTCTGACTCCCCGCCAGGGTTGTAGTTAGAGCCTCCGCCTATGCCGGCCATTTTGCCAATGCTCAAATTTTGTTCTCGACTGGTTTTATCCCGCCTACGTGGTGGTGCAGAACAATGGGGGCTTTATATGTGCGTCGTGCCGGGATACAAAGGAAGGTGGGCAGTGGTGATAAATCTTAAGGAATGTAGTGGCCCTACACAAGGGCGATCTTTCATTGAACAAGGTGGGATATGCCGGACTCGACTGAAGCCATGATTAAACAATGGAACACCTGAGATTCACGTATGAGCATGGACCTACCACATGGGAGCCCTCAGGCTGATTCTGCAGGCTTCTGTTGAGAAAGATTCCTATACTAATGTACGTCGGGAACACCCAGACATGCCAGTCACAGAGCAAACAAAGAGCCTATACGCGCCTATGCGTATGTGAGAAATGAGAATATACGGAGAGAAATAAAAGAAAAGCACGGATCCTGCCCGGGAAATAAAGATGGGGAAAGAAAATTGCCCAAGCTAACACAAAGGAAGGCTGACATGGCGCAGCAGCTCCTAGTGAAGGACTACTGAGGGTACCAAGTATAGATTCGGACGGAGGGTCGCTCACTGCCAATCAGCAGTGAAGTTGGCGGCACAGCACGAAGCGCTGCCCACCATCCAGGACGACACGCATGCATCTCGCATCCGTTAGTCAACAGAGACGAAACAACGGACAAGCCTCTCCTCCCCGAGGCTCAGTTAGTACGGAGTAACTAATTACGATAGGCGCCGACATTGACAAGTTGTTTAGTCTGGGAGGGGGGTTCCATCTAGCGCTGTCGTGGACCGGGACCGTTTATAGATCTGCCCTATGAGATAACAAAGACAAGGCGCCTAGAAGGCATCCAAACAATAATTTTCTTTGGCTGCGAGGTGGGATGGTGCTCATAGGGCCGCGAATTTGGTAGCCCTGAGACGGAGTGACTTAGCTCCAATCATCGGCCCGTTAGTCTGATCGACGCATTAGTTCGTCGCGTTAAGAGACCGGAGACATAGCAGCGTTGCGTGGCCCCGACATGGGGGCCAAAGGATCCTTGACCGTCGCAGACAGCCAGTTATACTGCGGCCTAAGGAGACCCCGGGGATGATATGAGATCATCGCATACCCCGGATGACCAGCCGGTGTGTTTTTGGGACGATAATAACTGAATTATGCAGTTGAAGTATGTAAGAAGAGTAAGCAGGAGCAATGCATGACTTGAAGCAGTTCGTAAATCCAGCGAATGAACATCACATGACCCCAGAAATTGGAGATGGCTGGATCCTGGAGTGCGGACCGCCCGCTAAAAAGGGACTAGTGTCACGGCACTGCCTCGCTCTTCTTATCTCTCCGGTCCCGGTCGGATCGGCGTCATTGCAACTACCTAAGTACTCCACTGAAACAACTTATTTGCTGGTTCAACGCCGCTGTTACAGATCATGAGTGGACTCAAGGGGGTAATGAAAGAGGGCTGGCACCCTAAGGGTAAAGATGGGAAGAAGGAAAGTTGGAGGAATGACTTCAAAGGCATAAATCAAGTGGTTAGTGTCTTTCCCCCCCCCCCCCGGGGCTCCAACTAGGCCACTAGCTGATGTGAAATTACCTCATTCTAGGCAGGATGGATGGGAAAGGGGAAGGACAACACCAACGATCGTGAAGAGCATGTTTCGGCACCTCTTTCTTCGCTCAAGGACCCAGCATCTTTTGGACCACCGCCGAAGCATATCAAATATCATGGCGCTGCCGCTCTGCCGAATGAGACAACGCCGGATCGGAGAGGATTAGGTGCCCCCTTGCCACAAGAACAGATAGATCGTCAAAATGCTCAAATGCAAGAGCAGCAGCAACAAATGCAAATGCAGGAGGAGGCTGCTCAGAAACCAGCACCCCCACCGCTGCCATATCGTGCGAACCGGACGGGTCTGGACACCTCTAACCTTCCGCCGCCCCCAGTCAGACGCATGGGTTCTCCAGCAGATTCCATACCACCCCCCAGTTCCAGACCCAAACCCAATCTTCCGCCGCGACTTCCTTCTCGCAACAATTCGACTCCATCCCCGCACCCGCCTACCCCACCCCCAGCTTACTCTCCCCATTCTCAGACGCCTTCGCATGCCGAAGAATACATAAACCAAGGCGCTGCTTCCCGCCTTTCCCAAGCTGGTGTGTCAGTACCTGCACTTGGAATAGGAAATAATGCCGGTCAATGGGGAAGAGATAGCAGTTCTCCCGGTACTGCGTCCCCAGCAATTGCAGGCTCCGTCGGTCAAGCACCGGTGAACGAATTGCAATCCCGTTTCTCGCAATTGAGGACCACCTCCTCAAGCTCTCCTGCTCCTCCCCCGCCGCCAGCACGAACTTATACCAATGGCAGCACGGCCCAGTCTATATCTAGCCCGGAGCCCAGGAGTGGCTCCTCTACAGTCAGTGAATTTCGGGAGCGACATAACGACAAGATCCAAGCGGGAAAACAGAAGCTGAATGGGCTGAACGAGAAGTACGGGATTTCCCAGCGAGTCAACAAGTTTTTTGACGATCAGAAGACTCCCAGCACTCAAGCACCTCCGGTGCCACCTCACCCGAATGCAAATAGTTCGACATCCAGTGTTGACACGGATGCATTGAGTAAAAGAAAGGCTCCGCCGCCACCACCTCCTCCAAAGAAGGCGGGGATGCGTTCAACGCCTGTCGCCGGGTCAGCCCCGACGCCGCCGCCTCTTCCTTTGAACACCAAGCCCCGTTGAGCGGAGGTCTTGACTGATGTGTTAGCAGTCCGCTTGGCTCATTGATGGGTCATGTATCATTAGTATATATATCGTTGCATAGCCATGTCACACTGTATACCGTCTATTATTACTATAACTGTCCTGACACTATCGGGTGACAGAGTAGAACCCTGCCAACTACCGATTGCCAGGCTCTACGAAATGGTATTCATTTGGTTCCACCCAATAGTGTTCAGAGAAGGCCACCACCCCCTCTACCAGATCGATCGTCCAAGCACGCAGCTAAACCATCCATCTCCTGAACAAGCACACCCCGATCATCACATTTCCGAGCGGTATCAAAGTCAATCAACGTGGCTTTCCCATCACAGATAAGAAAGTTAAACGGATTCGTATCCCCATGGCAAACCCCCAGATCATGCAGCCGCCCCAATACCTCCCTGCAACTCTCAACATCCTGAATCCCAGCATGCCGTGCATCTCTTATATATTCAATCAGAAACCCAATCACGCGTCCACTCTCCGTAACGTGACCAAGGAACCCAGGCCCAATACCATGACCCGATATCCACTGATACGCCGCAGTTTCATTCCCAATGTACTGGATCTCCCAGGGGAACCGCGCGAACTTGGCGACGACAACAACATTATCATACTGTGAACATTTGACTTTATAAATCCCCGTCCGTAGTTTCCTCTCCACCGAAAGATCCAAGTAATTGATATGAGTCTCATGCCAGATGTTCTGGACCCCCGGGAACTGGGTTAATTTAATAGATGTAAAGCGCGGTTGATTATCCTTTGCGTCTTTGGAAACTAAGCCGTCGTTCCAATCTCCAGAGGGGAAATCGGGTAAAATAGAGACTAGAGACGGACCGAAACACATATCCTCTGTGCTGTAGATTCCGGGTTCGATGGTGATGTATTTGATGGATTGGCCGTTCACTAAGAGGCGGAAGAAGCTTTGGTCGGTCTCGTCGACTTCGGCTTGGAGGAGTTCGATTTGCTGCTGATTGGCCATGCTGGAAATGATGAAATATGAGTATAAGGCTATGGTGTGGTTTCTTGGTGTGGCAGTGAAGCAAAAGTGAACTATGGTTGGATTTATCTTAAGATGGGCGGTTGTATGAGGGGGCTGATTCGATGTACGGTGCTCGGACCTTCGTGCGTGGTTACATCGACTTTGGATCACTAGTCGGGCGCTTATATACATCGCTGCCTGTTGGAAAAAGGATGTCCTCTTTATCTTGTGAATATTCATCTGTAAGGGGCGTATCTCTCTTTCAGGCTGGGCGGGCTAAGAAGGTATTAATCACGCGCATGAACAATTCGCCCCATATTTGAAGACGACGCTCAATAGAAGCTTGGTAAAACTCTTTCTCCAGCTACTACAGTCAAGACTTTTTTATACTTGTGTAACTAAATAAAAGACGGACTTACCAAAGCAGTCTAGACGTATGTATGATTCTGCTGTTCTGTATCTGAAGAGTACTCGCACCAAGTGATCTGGAAATCTTTATAGATAAATACATTGGCGGTTGTACCAGCTGTGGATACTACTACAGATATACTATTAAGCTAGCTTAGCTGTATGGCTTTAGCCCTAGGAATACTTCTGATTATACTGGTCAACTAGGTTACTACCGTGCTCGTCTATTATAATTAGGGTTTATGCGTGTACAAAACGCGATAACCTGATAATAATAGGAGTTGACGTCGGAGAGCTCTTGGTTGATGTCGCGCAGTGAGTCTAGTAGTCCGGAGGGTGCGCTTCTTATCTTCGAGGACTCCGGGTTGAGTGCTCAGGCCTGCTAATCCATGGGCAGGCAGTTGAAGAAAGTCAGTTAAACTGGGCATCGGAGGAATAACACTATGTGGAGTAGACAATGGTGGAATGACATTCTCCTGCAAGTTATCATGCGGGATTGGGAAGCTGAAGATATCGAACATGTTCCATTCGGCAATGGATGGCGGTCCTGATGGCGGTGGTACCTCTGCTATCCCGACAGTAGCAGCAGCAGCAGCAGCAGCAGCAGGAGGAGGAGGAGGAAGAGGAGGAGGAGGAGGAGGAGGGTGAGCGACAGTGCTGCCGGGATTGGGGTAAACAAGCTCTCGCGCACAGTCCGAACGACCATTCCCTTCTGGTGTCATCTCTACACTCTTAGACGCTCGTTTGCGACGCTTCTTCCGCGCATTAGGTTCAGACTCGGCAGTAATCCTTGCTGGACGACCGCTCCGTGATGGAGGACTCCATATGCACAGCCGATTCAGACGCTGGCAGTAGCGGATAAGTATTCTATGTTCATTTGTTGAGAACACAACGGTCTATAAGACGGAACTTGCCATAATGGGGTGGATGACCGATCCTGCTTAGTCTGACTAGCATAATCGACTAGGACTAGATGAATGTGACCGGGGATTCCAACTTAAAGCCGCTTGGCACAGCTAAACACCGTGAAATGACTGTATTGCGGACGCTGGACTCGCTCATTGATACATTGCTATATTGTTCGTCAGATTGATCGTCCCATTTTCTGAAAGAGGCATATTTTGCAAAATCTTTGGTGGAAACTGTTCCTAGTAAAACAGAGATAGATATGCCATTTGATGATGCTATCTCCAAGTCTAGCCCTCATCTCATCTCACATCAGCCCGAGGAGTGGGCACTGTCCACTCTCCCCCAATGCTAGTTACGTTGGTTGAGAGTAAAAGCATCATACTCTCTTTAATACTCTTATTATTCGCATCTGCTGTCTGTTAGAAACTTACTCTAGGTATGGGGATAACCATTCGGCATACAGACTGGATCTCTGCCTAACGAAATATATTACTTGAATCTGCTGCAACAGACATTGACTAAATGGACCTTACTATCACGTAGCATTCATTTATGTTGCAAGTCAATCTATACCCACAGTATGTACAAAACTAGCTTATACTATATATACATCCATCGTCTATCGACCCTTGCCAAAATCGGGCTGGTAGGCCTTGACCTTGCCCTTGGACAGCTCCCTCAGAGCCATGGTGGCATACTGGCTCGAACCAAGCTGGAACTTGAGCACAATGGCAAGCTTCTCCTGCGCATTGGAGGACGGTGTCGCTTCACCAGGGGTTTCAGTCTCAGTCTTCTTGCCTTGGAGCTTCTCCAAGTCGGTCTGAACGAACTGCTCATCATCCTGGCTATACACGTGCACATCGAAGGAGAAGTCGGGTCCGGGACGGTTGAGCAGCTTGCGGTAGCTACCGGTGAGACTGACCTCCCTCCACTTGCGACGCATGTCGAAGGGGTCGAGACCGCCACCCTGGGCACTGCCCATGAACTGTTTGTAGAAGTCCGTCATCTTGTTGGACGGGTAGAGGACATCGTAGCCGGGCTGGGTCAAAACGACATCGAAGATGCTGTACTTGCCGCTGGCTGCCTCCTCGGCCGTCAAGGCACGCGCACGGGTGATTCCCTCAGAGACGTAGGCGCTGTCTCCCGCCTGCGGGGTGATGATGACTTCGCCATCGGCGTCAACCTCGCCCGCAGCGGCAGCTGCTCCGGCGTCGTCCTTGTCGCTGTGCTCATGCACCAATACGAGATCACCCTCGACAACCTTGTCGCCGTACAAGCGCCAGCGCTCACCGGCGGCAAAGTTCCACACCAAGGACTGGTAGGCGTGGACATACATCAATCGCAGATTACGAGGGATGGCTTGGAGAGCACCAAGGTAATCGTTCTGGGCACGGCTGAGTTGACGCATGACGGTGGATTCCGCAGCGAATTTACGAGGAAGCTTCTCAAGAGCCTTGTTGGCGTTTCCGGTAGTTTCGAAAATGTGGATTGCCTCTGCGCGGGCCTTGTCGTCGGAGCTGACCATGGCAGTCGAGTTCTCGCCCTCCTGAGCGGCAGCCAGAGCATGAGGGCTGTACTGGAGGATAGCATCGCAGGCGCCCTTGAAGTCGCCCTGGAGCATCTTGACGCCGACTGTGTCTGTGCGTGTAGCGAAAGTACCGAAACGTTGCAGACCAAAGTAGTTGAAGTAGCCACGCTCGCGGAGATTCCGTAGTGCGGTGCCCACGACGTCCTTTGCCTTGGCAATGGCAGCCTCGCGGTCGCTGAAGTCAACACCCGGAATATCGCACTCACGGAGACTGATGACGAATTCGTTACCATTCAGATCTCCCAGATCAAGGCCATGTTTGCAATGTTCGAAATCGCCAAGAGCAGCATTGCGGAGCGTAGGGTTGATCTTTGCGAGGCGCTCAGCATGTAAACGGTGCGCACAGGCTCTCTGAACAGTAACACCACGGCGGTCCTTGGTTCCGGCGAACTGGAAGTTCTTCGTGTTAATCTTCAGCTGCCGCGAGATGAACGAGAGGACTTCCATGGTATCCTTGTTCTCCTTGTACAGAGTGAAGTGCAGATAGGGACCGCCCAGCTCATCCCAATTGACCGGCACGCGGGGACGTGCATTGTTGCGTCCACCCTGCGCACTGCGGTTGTTCCGGTTTGGCGCAGCAGAAATAACCATCATGCCTTCGCCATCGGTTTGAGACTCGAGTTGCGATTTGAAGATGCGACGGATGGCCTGATGCATCTTAATGCGCAGGTCGCGGTCATCGACAACAAGAGTGGGAATCTTGGGCAGGTCGCTCGGTTTCGATTTGGGATTGAGGACGGCACGCTTGTTCAGCGATACAATCTTCTTGGTGGACTCTTCGCCGAACAGGGATTCAAGGTGGGCCATGTCTTCCTCGGGGATCTGGAATTCCGGCGTATTCTCTGCGCTTGGCGCAGCATCCTTCTCTGCAGATCCTTCTGGCTTCTCCTGCTGGTCATTCTCTGCGGGTTTGGGCGTGAGAGTTTCCGCGGGCTTAGCCTTCTCCTGTTCTGCTTCCGGGGTGGGGATATTGTGTAGATGCAGGACTTCGCCGGACGGTACGATCTCGTTGACAAGGAAGTCGGTATATCTAGTAGAAGATGTCGGTAAGCGCCTGTATGGCAACAGAGTTTGGGCCGTTTTTACCTCTTCTTCAGGATGCCATAAAATCCTTCATTATCGCCACTGACAAACTCGGTGATTCCAACCTCGAGTTCTCTCGCCTCCTCCGCGGAGAGTTTGGCGGCGTCCGATGGCGCAATTGCCTCGTTGGAGGAAGGAAGCGCAACATCCTCGGTGATAGGAGTGTTATCAGTCTTGAGCCGCTTGCGCGGCGACTCAACAATATCGGCACCTTCCATAGTAACGGTGGCAGTGATGTTAAACTGTAGTAGTTGCAGCACCTAAAGTCATGAGCGGCTCCAGTCTGGAAAAGTTACCGTCACGTTTTTGCTGCTCCATTGGGCGAGAGTGGGGCTAGCCCTAGTGTGGTCGAATGAGGAAGTCTGTTTACATGATCTGAACTATACTACTGACATACCTTCATTCAATATACTTCAACAATTGTAGCAAATTTACCAAGATGATATGCATGAATTTTACGGAGTTCTCCTTTGCTTGATCTATCCTCATATTTAGCTATGTACGTATATATTGTACTAATTACTCCAGCCTCTGTCTTTTTCTCTCGCACTGATTGGAAGTATGCAAACAGAACCTTTCGGTTCCCAGATCTGCCATGAGATTAGCCTTGCATCACCCATATTTTGGTCATATATCCAGATATCGGGATGTGATAGGTCTCCCACAGTACATCCATATCGACAAGACATGCAGCTATGCAGATGCCCAAAGGTGTGCTTTGGAGGATACCTCATCAACAGTATATATGAGCATATTTATGATTCTTTTAATTCTGCCGCAGATCTACACAAGTGGCCCTTGTGGCGCAATCGGTAGCGCGTAAGACTTGCAAGTACCCCCGACCACGCCTTAAACCAGAACTCCCTACTAACTGTCTATGAAGCTACTCTGAGATCTTAAGGCTGTGGGTGATCCCCACCAGGGGCTTTCGATTTTTTTTAGGCATCTGGGTGCTATAGTGGGGATATTTTTGTATACTCTGAAGAGATTCTGACCAGAGGGGGCCTGGTCTGTTTTTAAAACAGATATAGTGGGTGAATCCTGTGATTTTGACTCAATTACAGTAGATGATTAGAGATACGGAGCATGAGCAGTGAACTGAGGAGATATGTCAGGGTATTCGGCGGCATGGTTCCATTCAGGCATCTCCTCAAGAGTTCTCTATGTCAAGTACGTAAAGGGTTCTCGCAGGTTTTGGAGATTTTCTCCGTAGGGCTGGTATGCACATCTGCTCTGCGGTTTAACCTGCAAGGATGTGGGTTGTGAAGATCCGGCTCTTATGCCTCTATGTATGATGATACAACATGATAAGCATAGCTCCTTTGAGTATACGCAGTATATCAAGAAAAGGACGGAGTGCGTCACTCAGCTATATGGGTGGACACATGCACACTGGAATAAGACTCTGCTACTACATACCACAGACTACCTACATCTTTTGTCACGCGAGTATTGTCAGACCTCGAACCGATACTCCTGGGGTTCGTTCAGAAACAAAAGGACAATGGAGGTGTTAGTGCATGCTGCCTAGAACCTCAATATGGCCACCATGACATGGAGCCTTAGCATTACAGCTCTACCCCCAAATCAAGGAAAAGATGTTCTAGGCCCATTCACTGTTGGCAGCAGGTGTATTATCAAGTCACCATCTACGGCAAATCCCGACCAAGCTCGACCAGATGGATGGTTTTACGTACAGAAGACCACAGCAGGATCCATGATTGGCCTACCAGCCCAGTATAGCATCTATTAGGCACATCAGGCTCATGTGTAGGCTCCTACATGCGATCCAGGCTTCCCAGTGAGAGCCCTACACTGGAGACTCCCGCAACAACTACAGAAACCCATCTCCAATTCCCATTCCCACCATAAGCCCTAACCTACTCCCCAACCCATAAAATCCCCTATAAAACGCATTCTACCACCACCAAACACCCCACCTCAGGGTCCTTCACCCCCCTGCTCAGCAGGCCCAGGAATAAAAATAATGAAACATGGACACCCTCCTCTACCCCACCCTCCTTCACGACCTCCATCCCCACCTCGACATGAGCCACTGGCCAACCCTCGACCATCACCTCTACCCCTTCTACCCATCCACTTCTCTCCCTCCCCCATTTCCCCAAACCACCCACAATGACCCCATCCTCACCCGGCGCCTCCGCCTCAAAGAATCCGGAATAACCTTCGAATACTACAAGAAACTCTTCTACACACCGCTGGACAACCTCATCCTCATAACCATCGGGTTCTCACTCGATACTCTCCTCACCAACATGCCCGAATGCGATACTCTCGCCCACACCCCAATCAACAGACACCATCCGCACTGCATCTTCGCCATATTGCGATCAGCCAAGCAGCATCTAGCACACGCTCTCCGGACGGGGAGTTTCGCTAATAAGGCGATTAATCGGACTAAGTATCATGTGCTGTGTAAGGTTGCGGCGAGGGGGGATACGGCGCAGGAGATTTTTGGGAATTTGTTGGCGGATCTTGATAAGGTGGTATTGGAGTTGGAGGGGGGTGTTAGGGAGGTGGGGTTTTTTCCTTATAGGAGGGGTGGGGATGGGGGGAGGTTGGAGATTTTCTTTTATGAGCCCGGGGAGCCGATTGTTGGGTGGAGGTCGAGGGGGTTGAGGGTTTGGGAGGAGGGGGGAAGTGGTGAGGGTTCGGGTTAGGGGTAGTTTTGGGGAGATGGGAGAGCGGAGAGGTAAAGAGAGTAGGGCTAAATGGGGTGGGGTGTGTTGGAAGGTGGATTTAGAGGGGTTAAAAGGTAGTTGTGGAGGATGTTTGTTGTTCTTTTGACTTCCTTTCTCTCTCTCTCTCTCTCTCTCTCTCTCTCTTCATGTTTGAATAGCATGATCCAATATTATATCGAGTGTCTAATCTCTATGCTTAATCTAATCATGAATGCTTGTGGTCATCACGCTGTGCATCAATGCCAAATAAGCCAAAATAGAACGCCGTAGCCGTGGAGGTGTTGCGGCCTCGCACATATGTAATGTTAACCCTGATGCAATCTGTGTACTGTCTCCAACATACCAGAAATGAACATTAATAGGGCATCGCTTTCGTTTGAATGTCGTTGGTTTGGAACCAAATTATTCACCACACAGAAATCAATCAATCACAATCACTCGATCCCGCATAGTCAGGCAATCCGTTGGCTCTACATCGCCACCTGCCCATGCGGTCCTGATAGCCCGGACCATCTCCTTTGACGCTTGACGAGCTTCACCGCGCGTCTTCCCCGCCTTCAGGAGTGCTTCATAGCTGGTATGGGTGTGTCTGATATGAGCCTCTACGGCTAACTTGGCTTTGTCTTCATCTGATAATCTGGATGTCCGGCCCACGCGGCCAGAGCCCTTCAGAAAGGCATGTTCGAGAATAGCGTCCAGTGACTCCTCAGGCATTAAAGGAAACTGGGCGCGTAAGAGCTGACGGGCCTGCGCATAATCTTTCTCATCACGTACTTGAACAGCTTGAGCGCGAGACTGAGCTGTTTCGTCCGCTAATTGGAGGACGGCGGTGTGAACATCGGCCGGAACACGTAGGCCAAGAGTGCTCTTGCCTCTATCATCCTGTGAAAGGGTTAGAAAATGGGTACAAAGAAGCTGCTAGTAGTAGAATGATTTGGGTTTGTATCCTCACATAAACCACGTAGACAATTCGGCCAGACTCCTTTGTCAGTTTTCGGCAATTGCGAGTAATGTAGATGTCGCCCTTGGGGACAAATCGGTAGTTTGCAGGGGACGGATCCCGTCTAAAACAGTTCTGTCCACGGCTCGGGTGTCAGTATGTATTCAGTAATTGGTACCCCGAGTTGGCGCTAGGATATGCAGGCAATGCAAGGATCAAGGCTGGGTGATCGGGATCCCTGCTACAACACCGGGAACACTACTAATAACTATCAAGGGCAGAAGGGAAGCCCGAAGCAGGTCTCTCAGTTTTTGTCATCACTCACCTTTTCTCTTGGCTCGGTCGACAGTGGAAGGAGATTCAGTCTGAATGGTCTCCCTGGTTTACTCCTGCGCTCCGTAAGTTTTGTCTTGCTGCTGCTGACCACGTCGCCGCGATCACGTTTCTTCACGGCGCTGTTTTTTCGAGTCTGGGCCAGGATAGACAGGGGCGATCTCGGGGTGATCTTCCGTTTCCCACGCCGCCTTCTGGCGGCCCCTGAGCGGGAGGCTTTCTTTGGCGTGGGCGACATTATCTCCGATCTTTTTGAGAGGGAAAGGCCATTCAGATAAGAGTCTGAGTAAAGACTAGGCAAGACACGATCCAAATCTGATTCTTATTGTATACTTGGAATCTGACGCTGCACTAAGGCTACTGCTGCTCTGCTTGTATGGAAAAACGGCGAGGCGTGTAGGAGAGGAAACTGAATAGGTGCTTGCAGATGGTAATTCTTATGGGTCGGGATAGTGAAAGGAACGTTCATTCATAGTCAAAGAACGACGGCCCAGCTGTCCTTCTCTTTATGTATAACAACCCATGCGGGCTGAGTTGGTTATGCCTTGTAGCAAATGGTTGTAAATGATTGTGGTTATGGCTGAAAGAAAGGCTGGATACTGATGCCCAATGGTCAAAGAGTGATTTGACACAGCACAATGGATGGATTGGATGGATGAATCCACTCACTTTCCTCTTCTCGGCGGGCGGTGGATCTTGGCGGGGTTGTGGCTGGTGTGTGGCGCGGCATTCACAGCCTGCAGTTTCAGGTATCAAGTATGAGTAGATCCTCGAGTAGTCGCCTGCATCATTTCGGGGTCTCCTGGTCTTGGACAAGTATACTCTATATAAGGTATACAATAATAACTTAATCAGTTATATAATGCCTTCATCTCACAACATCTATGGGAATGGCCGTCTTCTTATCCTGTGAAAGGCTCTTTTATGGAGGCGAAACAGAGTATCTACAGTATGCCACTCAGCATCGGCTACAGAAAGCACAAATGTTCTTTGATAAGAACCTCGGTGACGGAGTACTCCGCACGATGAAGTTGCCAGTCGTCACTATCGGTCTATACTGGCAACACTTGTATGAACTATCATCAGCCCTTCTGCTTTATGCATTCGCTGCATACTACTTTACGAATCTCCTGTAGGATCGATCGCACTGACTCTGCAAAGCACCCGCTCCAGGCCCGTATCCCCATGGTAACAATCCTACATGTAAACGGCAATATCCGCACAATATTTGCCACTTTCGCAGTCGGTGTATGAAGCTGCACATTATGTGCATCTGATCCGCAGATATTGATCGATGATTATGCTCCGCCCGCATTCCAGTCAGGTCATCCGCCCACGGCCCGGATCTTACACATCGTGAAGAGCAAGAAATTGCTATAGATAGATCTATGGTGCAGCTCAGATATGCAGTCCTCAGGGCCATGTGCACCCAAATCTCACTTTAGCTGCACAAAAGATAAGAACTCCGGCTGTTTATCCAGGACTCTATTGCACAGGGTGAAAGCAAAGCAAAACCTTTTTGTAATTAGAGGAAGGGTGAGCCAAACATCACCCTGGGCAGTGCTGCTCCTTACTGATGTCTCCAACCTTAATCCAGCCAAGGTGTGCCTGACGAGCTGCGAGATGGACAGGCTGGCAGGACACTAAGCCGGTGCTGCATCAACCATCATGTCAGGGGCTTCCTCGAAAACTGAAATCACAGATGCTCAATGGAGGGAGGGAGGAGAGACTACTGCGGGTTACACCGCAGGGCGTCTAACTACTGCTGCAGGTCCCGTCGCTCGCGTGCAGCAGCTCTTACTGGTCCAGCCCCGATGGCCTGAGAATGGTTGTTTGCTGACTTGTAAAGGGGGGAGGGACTCCAGACAGCAAGTCATCGTTGGTGGATGCTTGGGGCCTATCGGAAACGGCTTCCATCTCAGTCGGCTGGATTAGCATCGGCAGAGCAGATCAATGCCCCCAGAACATAGAAAAAAGATCATAATAATATTGAATAATAGTAGGGTTAGTTCGGGACGGAGTAAGTATGTAACTGCGAATCAACTCAATCTGGGTTCGGAAGTAGTGGACGGCATTACCCATTGAAGACTGGAGTGTAGTACTTTTAGTTTAACCGATCGGGGAGAATTCCGCCCCTACCATAGGCTCTCCCCTTTCCAATAATGCTTGACCAATGATGTTCGCCAGAGACTAAAGCATTGATCTCTTTTTCTTGTTGCTAAACGAGTTACGGCAGGCATTAGAATCCTCCGTCCAGGAGAACCGATAGATAGTAGAATTGCAGATAGTAGTCATTACCTAGTACTTAGTCTAGACTCGCGTTGGGTCGCCTCACGTCCCCTCTTTTCGTGGCCCAATGAATGAACCACCGGGCGGGTCGCGGTGAATCTCCTTAATCGGGTAATATTACTTTCGGGGACGGAAGCTCACCCTACCTTTTTGCCCTGCCCAGTATCCATTCTAGCTACCACTTACTCTTACTGGTACTAGTATCCATGAAAGAAGATACTTCCCTCGCGGGCTGAAACATCTGCTCCCCAAGAAATGGACTAAATTAGACAAGTCTGACTCGTTATGTGTGGGAACTGGGAGGGAAAAGACTTGGAATCAGTCGAGTCTTAAATTCAACGGTTTCTGGAGACGAGCCATTTGGTATTTGGCTACGTTTTCTGTCACCTCGCCTGTCCCGAAGTTTGAAGCGTGGATAGCTGCAGCGGGTGTAAATAGCGTCGACATACTAGCTTCCAGACAGCTAAGTTAGGAAAGGGAGCGAGACCAGGGATTATGCCGGAGAAGACACGGAGCTGAATTGAGGAAGGAAATTGGAAATGGGTTCAAATGTCGTCATTGGGGTCGGTCCCAGGCCCAGGAGATCGTAATTACGGGGAGCTATTAATATTCCGGGCACACACATACACAGTATTAACACAATCTTGCGAGACGTGGGATGAGATCGAGGCTGGAGCTGAAAAGAGGGCCCCAGTGGATTGACTATTAGTGGTTAGTTTTAGTGGTGGTCGTGACCGGAGTCGGGGGGTGGTGGGAGGATGAAGGACCAGAAACCCCAGGGCGTCCGAGGGTCGTTAGTGTTGGCGGTGGTCGCAAGGCTCAATCTCCCGTCGCCCAATCCGGCCTCGATCGACGCTTTCGTAAGGGAAGGGAGGTTGACCTGCTCACATTCAAAACCTTGTCCGGGTTGATTCCTACTCCAGTAAGTACAGTATGGAGCAAAATATGGAGTAAGTGTTGACCGGTATGATTCGATCTACATACATCGGTGGTTTAGAGAGCGGTCGAGACGTGCGGCCACAATTCTGGGATCAAAGTGAAACCAAAGCCCTCGATATCTATCACCTGTGACTGTTGACATATCGGTCACCCTCTCCAGCCAAGTGGGAAGTCTATTCGATGGCCACCCGAGGAATAATGAACAAGCCATAAGATACGGGGGAGGGAAACAATCGAAGACGGATGCAGGTCCAGAGCCCGGCGTCAGCACCAGTAAGTAACTTGACCAACCGATCACGCTGGAGACGGTGATAGATGACCCACGGAAATGGACCGCTGTTCCTTGTTCTTGGGACCGCCCGCTGGTGCCTTGGAGCGCGGTTCACTAGTCATGGATTATTATGGATACGTTCGGTGGTATACTAGTAATCTCGCGCTGAAAGGACCAGTCTCTTCCCGTCGTCTCCATTTGTCGACTATTTCGAGATGATGCCGGTGACCTCGTATACGTTTCTCCGGCATTGACGGTAAGATAATAGGTACAGTACAGTATAACATAGTTTGATGGGTGGATCACTGTCTATCATTCTTTACTACTATCTTATACAGTACAATCACAAGCGGAGTATACCTTCCCTAAGACTTAATTAAGTCACTACTAGCTGACTATCCCATCCGAGGTACACAGTAAACTACTAAAGAGTAGTGTGATAGTTCACTATTCTCGGAACCAGAACCATTGGAATTTGATAGAACCACCAAAGCATGATGATTAGTAGTAATCACCTCATGCTCTGTTTCATAAGAGGAAGTAAGAAAATAGAAAAGGTTATTATTCTATGTTACAATCCATTCACTTTTTGTACCCATCCGGTGCGTCATGAAGGCTCCCCCTTCGCAGCGGGAAGGTCAAGGTGTCGGTCGTGTGCAGCGGTCCCAGTTCATCTCACCCAAGGCCCGTAGCTCCACCAGCCAAAAGTGGAGGACGATCGGGAGGAAAGGCAGAGTTAGTTGGTTGGTTAATTAGTTAGATGGTGATTCGAGAGGGAACTCGATGACCAAGGACTAGATGAATACTAGAATACTATAACAAACACTATAATAATGGCGGGGGAATAAAGATGGCAGGATCAAAGACGATAATTTGGAGCAGCCTCATTTGTCACCAGCAATTGAAGGTACCAAGTCCTGGTTGCAGCAAAACCGGACCTTGACCCTCCCAGGGAACGTAGCAGTTCATAAAAAAAAAAAAAAAGTCCCCAGCTGGTGGATCTGCGGATGTAAGTAAAAAGGAAAAAAAGAGGGCAAAAAAACTGTCAACTTATTACCAAATTACAAACAGAGGAAAACGAAAACACAAAATTTCCCATTCGGCTTCGCTTCTTACTTTCTTCTCCTCCTCTGTCTCTTTTTTTCCCTTCCTCCTTCACAACGAGCCGGTTGATTCTTCTCCTAGTCTCCCTTTTCTTTTTCACTTTTGCCTGTTCACTCCTGTTTGAAGGGCAAGGTTCGGCCAAAACGAAAGAGGGAAGCATCAAAGACACAGCGTCCTAATCTAAACGCATTCCGCTCCTCCCTTTGTTCAGGAGAGCTCTGTCGTTCTTGGAACCTTCCATACTAACCAACCTAACCTAACCTTCAATCCCTCGACCCCCAGCCTGCCTGGTCTGAGTCCATCCTCTCTATCTCCCTCCCCTCTCGACTCCTCCTCTTTCCTCCCTCTCTACCTTTTTCTTTGTCCCCTTCTCCGGATTACCAGCCCCGGTGACCTCCCGTCCTTCAGACCGGCGATAGGACTATGTACTAGCGTCGTCCTCCCTTCGTCCAACCCCAACCTTTCCTTCGAAGGGTCAAACACTCTTGTGTCCGAACCTACAACTCCAGTCCGAACTAGCTTGGCTTCAATGACCCTGTGGAGGAGGCTCACATTCGTCGGCACAGCGATCCCTACCGAACCAACCCCTCTCCTCCAACATTCCTGACGGCCCCCGAAATATCTGGACTTCCTACAAGAGGGTTGCCTGGCAGCTTGTGCATTGTATGGTTGCTGGGATCACAACGTTGCTGACATGAGTTGGGATCAACCGGTTCACAGGTATGTCGGTTGAATTTCCTACTCATCTTGTATTACCGGCACACGCGGGGCTGCCTCTCTATCACCACACTCCTTACTAGCTACAATCTCTCCCTCATACTGTTTCCTGGCTCTTTTGTTGCTGCACTTTTTCACTGTCTTCTCCTTAATTTCGGACATTTATCTCTATATGCACATAAACCCTCCACCCACATTGGTCTCCTCTGGCAGTATATCGTGTGGGTTGCGGAGCTCCTACCGAGCTCCGACCCTTCAGCGGTAGCTAGTGTGCAACATGATGCTGACAGAGCCGTCTTTCTCGTTCAGCTTCAGCTATCCCAACGGTGAACCTCAGACTCCTACGAGGACTCCCCCGACAACCACAATCTTTGGCGATTCCGCTTTCCAGACCCCTAAACTCGAATCCAGCTTCTTCGACCCCCGGGTTACCTGGGATACTTCGGACCCCTATGCCTCGAGTCCGGAATTCCTCCGCACGCCCCAGAAGTTTGGGCTGAGCACACCTTCCATCAATCCTCTCCGGCTGCCGGATACTGCCCCCGACCGACCGACCGATACTGAGGATAATACCCGGAATGGCAAAGCGGCGGAGCAGGACACTGATACGGCCAAGAGACGTCGCCCGTCCAGGCCACATGGGCATGTGGGAGAGGATGGTCCTCGCACAGTAGATTCAGCCAAATCTGCTGCGACAATTCAGACCCCTCCTCCCAGCAGTGCTTCGAGGAAGAAGGTGACGGGGCTTGACGAGGCCACTGGTACAGGTCGACGGCCGTCCGCCTCTAGCATGATTGGCGGTCATTTAGAAACTCCCAGTCGGTTACTGGGGGCTTCCCCACGGCTCTTTGGAGACCTTCAATCATCCTCAGACCCATTCCAGCTAGGATCAATCGATTCCGGCGCCTCTTCATTCTTCCCACAGCAAAGGCTATTCTGGGACCATGATCTCAATCAGCACGAGAGCAATATGGGCCTGTCGGCCAGTAACAATCTTGACTTGTTTGACCTTCATGCCAATGACTCCTTCCATGTCAACCACACCACCGCCCCGGATTCTCACATCCCACAGTTGCCTATAATCGAAGGAAACATGGACCTCCCCGATTTCAATAATAGTAGTACATATAACCTCTCTTCGGGGGTGACCACTACCGACGCCGCCCTCTTCCCTGCCCCTTTCTCCACTTCCCCTCGCCGCCCTATCACGAAAGCAGAGGATCCAGCACTGTTCCTGAGCTCCCCTGCACGCCGATTTGGTGGACTGCAGCCGACTCCTGAGAAGAGGCTCTTCTCCCGACCGACTCGCCAGCCCTACCATCACCAAACGGAGGAGTCCAAGAGAGAAGAGCTCCGCCGCGCTCGCAGCGTCAACCACCATATCCCTGTCTATGAGGATGATGATGACGATGACTACACCCCCCGTCAGATGAGGCCGACTTTGACTCGTAGCCTAACGCACAGTGCTATTGCAGGGTCTGCCAGCCGACCGGGGTCTGGGAGTATGATGGCTTCCAGCAATGGAATCCGGAAGAGTCCCTCCAAGGGTCGCTCGTCTCCCATCAAGCCCATTCGTCATCAGCTGTCGAGGGCAAATTCAGTGGCTGCTAGTCTGCCCAGACGCTCTCAGTCCGTAGTCCTCAAGATAGGCAAAGACGGTAGAGCTAAGGCGGAAATGCAACCTGTGCCCGAGGCATCAACCGGTTTGACGGACCCCATCACAGGAATGGACTTGGATGGCTCCACCACGGAAAGCGAGTATGACTCGGTGGACTACTGTGAATACCCAACTGTCCCCAGCCGCAACCCTTCATTTGCATTTTCCGACGCCAGTGGGGCGACGATTGCTCGTAGTGACTGTGGTTCACGGCCCCATTCGAAGGGTTCCTATACCTCTACGGCAGCGTCATCCTCAGGACGAGCATCCCCGTGGGCTGACGCCGGTCGAGCGCCTTCCAAACGACCACAGTACAAGCCTACTTTGGATGACTGGAAGCGCACCCCGAAAAAGCAGTTGGCAACGCTCCACTCAGACCTATCATACCTCAGTGCCGGTTCCCTAGGCGAGCCTTTTGCTGATCCCGAGGATGACAGTGGTGATGCCCAGCATGCACTCCGAAAGGTCCTCCAAGAGAGAGGTCGAATCCCTCGTCCGCACACTGTCAGCTACGGGTCGCGGATCAGCCGTTCTGCTCGCTCTCTCGCTCACCTCAGATCGTCCCCGCCACGATTCGGTGCGGAGCTTGACCTCAGCTCACGAACCACGAATACATCGCCCACGACCATGACCGACCCCGACATAGCCACCCCCGTCACCGACCGCTTCAGCAACCCGAGCAATGGGACCCGGTGTGTCTGCAATTCCATGGACAATGGTGGCCACCTCATGATCCAATGGTAAGCCATAGCAATAACTGTCTATGGATGGCTACTGATTGATGAGCAGCGAATCATGCAGTCACTGGTTGCACACCAAGTGCGTTGGACTGGAGCGGGCCAACCTGCCGTCCGTGTATGTGTGCATCTTCTGCGCCCAGACACCCACTCGAAAGAATCATCGGGTCCGAGTGCCTGTCGGGGCTTCTGGACATGCCCCCACCTCGCCTTTAGCTCATAAATCCTACCGATTTCGATGAATGTAATGACCATGGCGCCCGATTGGCGTCCTTCCCTTCTTCGTGTACCATTCTCGCACCGAGTTTTTGTACGACTTGACCTACATCCCGGGTGGGTTCTTTTTTTTTTTTTTTTGCATTGATGGTCTCGCCAGTGAGCAGGCCTACGCCTTCGTTTTCCTTTTTCCACCGGGTTTCCTTTGTTTATCTGTGTGCCAGAGCTTAGACATACCCCCATTTCCTTGCGACGTACATTCCATCCGCTTCGGGCGGTCATGTATCACATCCCAGCGGTAACTGCTCACCTGTGGATGTTGGATGTTTTTAATTTGTTCTATTAATTGTGTGGCGAGAGACTTGTGATACCTGTACTCTTATATGTTCGCCACCTCGAATGAAACCACTACCATGAAGTACTACATTAGCAACAAGTAAATCTGAGTAGACCTGACTCCTACCAGTACATACTTCGATATAGCGTTCGGTAACGGAAATACCGTACCGCTTTCAAGGCGGTGAGACGTTCCTGACGAGATCGGAGATTGACGCACTCCGATTGGTGGACCTGACGCTTATCGGCTCACCGCCCGCGATAGGCACGTGTGTGGTCCCGCCTCAATGATTTTCGCCGTGGCGCCGATGACTCCTCCGATCCTCCTCCTTTCCCTGAAGTGTCTCTGTCCATCCTGTCTTCGCGACCCTCCTTCGTTCGTCTTTGCAGATGTCCGCCTCCCTCCCCGGCAGCCGGGACCTCCCTCGGTCTCAATATGATCTGACAACCTACTGGGGCCGCGTGCGGCATGCGGCTGACCTCTCCGACCCGCGGTAAGTGGGAAATGCGCTCGATGTGAATGAGTGTGTGAACTTTCGCTGACGCCAATTCTTCCAGGATGATGTTCGTGTCTTCGTCCGGCCTGGAGCAGGCTAAGCAGCTGGTCTCCTCCTACAAGCAGAACCATCTTCCGCATATGACTCCGGAGCTGTGGCGCGCGAAGAAGGTGGTTGATTCCACCCTTCACCCTGGTGCGTTCCTCCTTACCCCATGAGCTATCCTTCGAGAGGAAAGAACCCACACAGCATATACTCATACACACCAACAGACACTGGCGAGCCGGTCTTCCTTCCCTTCCGCATGTCCTGCTACGTTATGTCCAATCTGGTCGTGACAGCTGGTATGCTTACGCCGGGACTGCAGGTAAGTTACACACCGACACGCTCCAGCCTCTAAACCCGACAATGGATTTTCAAACCTGACCAATAAACCAAGACCACCGGAACTCTTCTCTGGCAAATCGCCAACCAATCGCTCAATGTTGCCATTAACAACGCGAACGCCAACAAGTCCACCCCGCTGTCCGTCCCCCAGATCGCCAAGTCCTACCTCATGGCCGTGTCGGCCTCCTGCTCCGTCGCTCTGGGTCTGAACGCCCTCGTGCCCCGTCTCAAGGGCATCTCGCCCAACGCGAAGCTCATCCTGGGTCGTCTTGTGCCGTTCGCCGCTGTGTCCAGCGCCAGCGCTCTGAACGTGTTCCTCATGCGCGGCGAGGAGATCCGTCAGGGTATTGACGTGTACCCGGTGCTGTCGGAGGTGGAGAAGAAGAAGCTCGAGGAGACCGGCGAGACAGTGCAGAGTCTGGGCAAGAGTAAGAAGGCGGCTACTATTGCCGTCGGCGAGACGGCTATCAGTCGTGTGCTGAATGCTACCCCCATCATGGTGGTCCCGCCGTTGGTGTTGGTGCGGTTGGAGAAGACTGCTTGGTTGAAGGCTCGTCCAAGGATGATTATGCCCCTGAACTTGGGATTGGTCCTGGCGACGTCCCTGTTTGCGTTGCCGTTGGCCCTGGGTGCGTTCCCCCAGAGACAGGCTATTAGCGCCACGACTCTGGAGCCGGAGTTCTGGGAGAAGGGTGGTAAGGATGGTCAGGTGGAGTTTAACCGGGGCATGTAGATAAAAAGTTTACCTTGGTTGGGAAAGGGGGGGGCGTTTGTTCATAGCTGTTGTCTTCGGGTCATCGTGCTTTGCAATGCTTTTTAGATCGTTAGACCGTTTGTGGATAGATCGTGTGGTTGCATATATACTATTGTGGTGAGCATTGGTCTTGAGAGAAGCTAAAGCATTTTAAATGGAATTGCTATTCAAGTAAAAGTGCAACGCATATACTACCTCTCACGTCATCGCTCTCTCGGTCACGATTGAAACATATTATCTATATATACTCGGTATAACCCCTTCAAGTTCGCATACTGAGTATTAGAGTATTTCTATCGCCTACTGTGGTACATTATAGCCGAAAGGGTCTTCTAAATTAAGTATATAAAAGTAATTAGTAGTTAATAAATTGTTTCACCAAGGACTAAGTCATGGATATATTCCGAACACACTATTCTATACCATCACATAATAGTTGTACAATAGTTGAAGTTGTGATACCCTCATCATTACAGTACCCTACTAATCCCATCTATATATAATCAAATGTTGAGAGTAATGTTCAGTTATAGGATATCATATAACATATCTTATTACTTATCTTATAAGAAAAGCATAAGGCTTTAATTGTATATTTGTATATACTACCATGTGTACTTATGGAAATAGCTCTCTTATATTGAGTATACGTATATTTACCCCCTCCTCCATCACCAAATAGCTAGTAGCAATGATGTCTTTCAAAAACGCCCACACATTCTCTCTCGGGTAATAATAACGCCCTCCGCCTCCGGCGCCCTTGATCGACATTTAGTCTTCGAAAATACACTACTGAGTCAGTGGTACTAATTAACAACCATGCAAATCTAGAGTTGATTGTATCATTTTCAAACTCAGATTCAATCATGTATTTCGTCGAAGTCGAATTTCGTCATTCAACATTCCATGATACCATGAGAGAGTTTTGGATAGACAACTGAAGTACAATGAAGATAATCCACAACACTGCACCCGGCCACATTCTTCCATCTATCTTTTCTTCCAGGGGATTCGTATAATGGAATCACGGAGGCAAAGGTCATTGGGAAGTCTAGTTCGTGGTGTTTGCTTCGGGTTTGATATTAGAGAAGAAGGCGAATGTTGTTTTCTTGTAAGAAGGACGAGTAAAATGGTGGTGGTTGAATGTTTTGATGGTCAATCGTTAAGTGGAACAGTTGGGTGCATGCATGAGGGTGAGTATTTTGTGGAGGATTTTGTTGGAGGTAAGTTGGCGAGTGGTGGGGATGGAAGATATTTTGAAGTGAAATGTTGAGATATTGGAAAGTGTAACTGTAGTTAGAGTTGATGAAGGGCTTCGAGGGAGATATAGTAGAGTAGTAGTGGGGAAGGGATGGATTAGTATTGTAGTAGCCATTCTGTTATTGGGAGGAGATAAGGATTTTCGTACCTGTCTTATTCTATTGTTGTGCGTACTGGTGTGATAAGCAATAGGGATGGCTGTGAACATGATGCTGTTTTGATGAAGGTCTTCAAATTGTCCATCATATCAAGGTTGGTATTGGTATTGGTATATGAGATGGTAGATGGTAGCGCCAGAGAACTCCGGGTCCGTTGATCAGTCGTAACGAGCTCATAGAAGTAAGTAGGTAAGGTAGTATCAAGTGGTATAATATATATACATCGGTAGGAGTGGTAGTTCACAATGCACACGTCTATGCATCATCATCGCCTCGGTCCATCCGAGGGAAACAGACAGACAGACCAGAGGGTACTGCTCTACCGCGTCGAAGAACAAGTCAAAAAGGTCAAGAATCATAGTCGAAGCTATGCAGGAGATAAATCGTCATGTCACCAGCGCCCGTAGACGTCAATAAGTTCCGAGTATGAGAAATCACATCGAACGATGCTGCGAGAAGAAAAAAGACGATATAAAAAAAAAACGATGAAGCACAACACAAATCCCATAAGCCCACAAAGCCCCAAGTCCAGGCCGCCCGGACTGTATAAAAAACACATAAATATAAAATGGTATGTCCCTCCGATGATCAAATATATGTCGTACTGCTTTTTTGTCCTCATCGGGGACTGGTGTAGTCAGGCCCCGACCAACGGTTTCTTGTGTTCACAATGAAGCATGCAAAACCCCATACACCTTGCCCGACTGCGGGCATCAACTCCGGGATATCCCATCCATGTACCCTCCGTCAGTTCCATTACCCAGTTATCGTCAATCGGCTAGCACTATCGCCAGGCCATCCCTGAGAAGTAGTATCCAAACAGAAAAATAACATCCCTCTATCGCAAATGTGGCTGTACCCATACATGCTAACGCCTGGTGGCTGTCGAAGGGTTTACCTCGACGTACCAGCCTCTTGGTATAGAAGGGCTCCGCAGCGTTCTGAATATTAGCGCGAAGCTAGATCACACCCGATACAAGTGTCCAGCGGAAGGCTGTCCAAATCAACGCCGCTGAGTGGTGCGTTGCAGCTGCTCCCCAATCCGTAGGGCTTCGGTGCCGTCATCCACCAAGGACTCCTTGAACCACTGGTGCTTCAATGCTTCCTTGGCCGTGATGCGGTTCTTCGGGTCATACACGAATATCCGCTGAAGGAGATCGAGGAATAGTTTATGGAACTTGGTGTTGGTCGGGATGAAATCCTGCGGCTGGTTAGCAATCCTGATCCGGGTCTAGGCCGTGAGTGGAGGGGGATCGTACCGGAAGCTGCTTCATTGCCCTCACATACTTTCGTGAGGCACGAGTGGTCTGATCATTCGGGTATTCAAGCTTGTTCCTGTTGAAATACCTGGGACTGTCAGCATGATTCGGCGGGTGTAACCACGATGTAACTTACTTGGCGGCCTGGTTTTGGCCTGCGCTGCGACCGCCTTGCATCACCTGCCTCACTAGTCTAGTGTCGATGCGGTCGCCGATAACAGCCTCCATCATGGCAAGGTGCTCCAGGTTGTCATGCGTCTGGAAAAGGGCATCCCCAGTGAAGAACTCCACGAGGATGCAACCGATACTCCAAATGTCGCAAGGAAAGCTCCAGCCCAGATTTAAGATGATCTCGGGGGCCCGATAGTGTCTAGTGGACACCACAGACGAGTGATACTCATCATCAAAGGTGGCTGACCCAAAGTCAATCAGTCGGATCTCACTGTCCAACAGCACACGTCTTTGACGTGCACTCCGGGAGATGGCATGCGAAGAGGATGGGATGGTGCGATTATAGGTGAACGTTTGGTAAGCGTTGCTGACGAGGAGGATGTTTTCAGGTTTAAGGTCGGTGTGGATGAGATTGAGGTCATGAAGGACTGAGAATGTCAGCTGGATATCCCCAGTGATAGGCATATTGCCAAAAAGTACTCACAAGCTACACTGGTGAACAGCTGTCGGGCGAAGTTTTGAATCTGGCTGCTGGGGAACGGCACAAAGCCGTTTCCCTTCAGAAAATCGAAGACACTTTGCCCCAGCAGATCCGTCACGATACAGATGTGATTGCGATAGTCAAAACAATCCCGCAGGTGGATGCACTTGTTGCGGTTCTGCTTGTCATTGGAGGCCAGTGTGGACAGCACCCGAAGTTCAATCCGCGAAGCATCCCGGTACTTTTGGATCGAGCGGATGATCTTGACGGCACAGCGGGTCTTACGCTGCTTGTCAAACGCTTCAACCACCTTTCCGAAGGTACCTTGCCCCAAGAGTTTGATGATCGAGTCTGCGAAACGTTAGCATCGCTCGTATCTGAATGACCACGAAGGAAGCACATACATCGCTCAGTCAAGGGAGTGTTAGGATTGACAATATAATGGCCATCGTCGTCATCATACTTTTCGCCTCGATTTGCATACTACAGTTGGTTAGCAAAGAAGGAAAGAGAGAGGAGAATGGGGCGTTGACTTATCACATACATCGCGGACCACAGGTACCGGAACATCCTTTGCCTTGATGGGCGGCTTCGGCGGCGGGACATAGCTCAAGAACGCATCCCCTGCGTTCTCCAACTCCCGCCGTTTTTGCTCATCGCGAGCGGACTTGCGGGTGGTTACGCGCTTGCGTTTCTGGCCAACATTGGCATCTTCGTAAATGATCCCATTACTGGCACCCGAACTTCCCTGGGACAGAGATGTAGGAGCCGTGGTGTGCAGAGAGGTTGTCCGATCAGTCGACAGGGAGGCAGCCGATGACTCCTCGCCATAGTGTTGTGGATTGATTGAGTACGACGGCCGATCATAATACGTGACGTCGTAGGCAGACTCGATGCCAGTGCGCCGTTTTTTCCCGGCCGGCTGAGGAGCGTTGCCGTTGGCTGCCGTGACGGTGGACGCTGTCGCGAGACTGCGCGAGGAGGCCTTGGACTGTTCCGGAGGGGGCGTGTCATCGATGACAATCACCTCCTTCGGAATCCCATTTTTATAGAACTCGCCCCAGTTGGGCTTCCTCCTCCGGGTGCCCTGCGCTGTTGTGCCAGCGCTCACAGCGTTGTGGGCTGGAGGCATTGTTGTGGTGGCAGTGGTTGTGTTGGTGGTTGTGGTAGTCGTTGGGGTGGGTGCGGTTGGCATAAGCTTCGGAGATTGCACGAAAGGAAGGGTAGTAGGCGTCGGGGCGGAAACGGGATAGGGATATGAAGAGGGGACGAGGCGAGAAGTGGCTGCAGCGGAGGTGGTGGGATAGGATGCGTTCGGTTGGTAGGGTTGATGATGGGGGTATCCGTAGTGTTGCTGATGCGGATGCGTCGCGGTAGCCGTGGAAGGGGTGGACATGATGCAAAGAAAAAGTGTATACTAGCCGGATGTCCTCACGGCGGATTCCGGCTAGATGAAGGAGAGAGGGGAAGGAAGAGAAAGGAGGGAAAGGAGAAAGGAGATAAGGACGAGAAGAGGAGGAAGAGAAGAAAGAGGAAAGGAGAGAGGGGAGGAGATTCACAGTCGCCGGATGGTCGTCGGCCGTCCGAATTGTCGTAGTAACAAGCGGCAGTCGTTCCTCGTAGTAATCCTAATCTCTGCGAAACTACCTGGGAGCAGGGTTCGAACACCCGGGGGATTCTCGTGTTGAAATTCCAGCAAAAAGTGGAGTGAAAATTGATGGGGGTATAGAAAAGAATCAAAAGATAAAAAGGATTGCAAGAGAGAAAAATAAAAAGAAGAGTCAAGGAGAATATTATCGGGCAAAGGAAAGGAAGAGCGAGTCGAGAGGCGTGGGGATCACTGGCTGGAGGGATGGATGGATGGCGAGGCGGTCGGTCGGGGGAACCAGCAGGCGTCCGAGAAACGCTTCGTACGGTACGGATGAGCTCACGAAGGAAGACTCATTGGGTCACCGGGTGAGCCAAAGGAGAAATCATTGAAGTGTCGAAGAGCATCAGCTTGGGGTGGTGGGTTTATCAAAGAATGGTGAGCATCGATGAAAGGGGGAGAAAAGCAAGAAGTGGTGGTGGTGGTGGTAATAGTTGGTGGTGCTCCGCGAAGACTGGAATTTGAAAATGGGAGAGGCGATGAGATCTTGTGACAGATAGACGGACTCCCAGAAAGAAACTGAGTTGCGCTGGAACGGGAAATTCCAGCGCCCAGAGAGCAAGTGAAAATGGGAACCTTCCCAAGAAGTAAAGTAGTTGGTAAGGACCAGTTTATCCTCGTCAATTCTTGCCTGGATTTAAACAATTCGGCCTACAGCAACAAGCACTACAAAGAAGACGGACAATAACACAACTACAAATCTTCCATCTATGAGGGGGAGATCAAAATGGCAGCGTGCAGAACTTATTCCTTCAGCCCGCATTTACTGACCAAAAAGAATACAGACCGAACAGAACCTCCTCTCCACCATTACGGCGGTCTCAAGGGTCATGGTGGATGATGGCGCCTCGCCGCACGAGCACCACCACAGAAGGTTTGTTCGGTTACGACACAGACACACACACACACACACACACACACACATACACTCGCCCTCTTCATCCTCCATTCCAGTCGGTGTCATTGGGCCTTCTGGATCAATCAATCCTCCGAGGAAGCCTATTCTTCGGCTCGACACCGTCTTCGATGTCGGGTGTCTTGCTTGCCCTTTGGCGATTCCCCCTTTTCTCTATGCGGCAATAGCCCATGAAAGGGCAATCGCGATTATCAATAATAGTAATTCCAATCCCAAACAACGATCTGGCACGGTTTTTGTAGGCGCAGATCGCAAGGCTCATCTAACCCAACCAGCCCCGGAGGCAAAACATAGCGCCGGAGTTTGAGGCGAGTCTAGGCTTCCAAGCTCTGGATGACATCCACCGGTTGAGGTCCTTTCTTCCGCGAACCGAAATGTCAGATATGAAACACGTTACCAATTACCCTGCGAGACCCAAATGGTCAGGTAAGAAAGAGGGATGATGATGATGGTAAGGTATGGGTGGCATTGTAGATGTGTTCAACCGGCCTTTCTTGTCATCGCTCTACTCGTCTGCGGTCTTCGCCGTGCAGTGTTAGTCTACTTAGTAGTAGTTAGTGGTGATGGTCTGGTGGCAATATGTCGTCGTGGCTGCTGTTGCGTTTCGGGCACCTTCAGACGACCGGAGAGGGCTTGCTGCATGACATGCGTTTTTTCCACCTGGTGGGAAGTAAACTTAAGAGAACTCATTTGCAGTAGTGAGAAGAGATGCCTCGTACCGCCAATTTGCCCTGGGAGAAGGTTTAATAATAACCCGAAAGAACAATGCTCTGGATGATGACGCCGCGGAGGCGTTTGATTGGATTTGGGGGCGGCGAATCTCCGCTTTTCGGCCTTGTGCTCCCCTTCGTCCCAATTCTTTAATCCCTGATCTCTGACATCATTCCCCCGAAGTTGATCCTCTTGTTTTTGAAGTTGGGGGTGATATCCTCCCCCGCTGAGTTGATCATGCCCTTGGGGAACCCCGCTTTGCTGCTCTCGTCTGCAGAAAAAAAGGGATCAATCGTAGGGATGAGAGGGCGATGATCCGAGTGTGACTGGAACGATGGCTGAAAGTCTGGTGGACATGCTGATTGGTAACTCTCCCCGGGCAAACGATGAAGTCAGATTCAGTAGTTGTTCCGGCTGAAAGAGACTTGCGTGTTTGGTCCCACCCGATACCCCGAACGATCTAGCGTCAACCCTAAACTGCTCTGGGAAACCTCGGGCTTGGCATGCAGTACAAGTGGCCTCAGGTACGAAACAAACTACAACTACGCGGGAAATAGTAGGGAACGAAGTGATAGAAGATGGCCAGTCTGCTAGGCAAATGTGTCATATCATTTCAAACGTATGAAATGCAGTGACCGAGTCGATACACGGAGAGACGGAGTCTATCCATGTCGTTTCTTTCATTTCTTTTGTTTTGCTCTCTTCTCCCCTTGGAACACTGGCAAAGCCAAATATCATCGGGGCGTCAAATTGTCGTCTTCCAGACAACACGTCACTGAACTGTCCGACAATATCCACAATCCCCATAGACTGGCGTTTGCTGCTCACTGCCGTCAGTTAGGAGATAGAGCAAGCGGATTGCAATAGCAAAACCCTGATTCCCCTCCGTAACACACGGGCAAAAGAAAAGTAATACATCCACATGAAATATCGGGCAGAGACCCGGGACAATTAAACAGGGGGTAGTAAGCTTGGAAGAACGGAAGAGAATCGGGGGCTTGAGTATTACTCAGACAATAGTCCGGGGCCTCACAATCGGATGCGAAAAGAATGGGCAAATGCACATACAATGAATGATAAGAACACCAACTGCGAGCACTGCGGAGTATGCAACCTTGCCAAGTAACCACGATCCTGCGCAGTCACAGCACGGAACCCAAAACGGAATTACAAACCGCTGAAGCGACACATGCTAGGTAATCTTAGTCCGCTCGATCCTCCTTCACATCTTTCGAATAGGCCTTTTGTACGTGTCGGGGGCCTCTGCCATCCAGCTCCAGCATGAATAGAACATCCCGAACCTGGATGCCGGCACCTTTATCTTTGTCTTCTCGCCATGTTCCCAGACGTTTTGCAGGCACGGCGGCTGGCTCACCGGAACGTCCGGGTTTGTCCGCGCTTGCAGGCGGCGTGGCGGTGTTGACCCGGGACGGCGTGGAAAATCCACTGCCAGCTGCTGCACCACGATTTAACCACGAGTACGTTTTTTTGCTTCCAAACATGCGACCAGATAGCATGCTGTTAGTAGCCAAGCGCGCGGTCTCTACTGACTGCTGATGTTGCTGAGCCTCGCTGGCCTTGGCATCCATGAGCTTTTTGGCTTCCTTCTTCGACATTCCCTTCTTATCGATGCTAGGGGCTCTCTCTCCGATCGGTGTGGAGGCGCCGGAGCCAGGGATATCCACAGATTCTGATCGGCTCGCTCCCCCTTCTCCAAGGATGGCATTTGCGCTGCGCTTGGTACGTTTCGCAGCACGCGCCTCTTCGCTGGAATTGTCCTTATCCATAAGCAGGCGATACTTCTCCGACAGTGGTTTGGTACCCTGCGGTTCGATTGCTGAATGTGGGCCTATATGCCAACCGATTAGTCTGGAACACTTCTTGAAGCCTCGGGGTAAACAAACGCTTGAGTGGTGTGCTAGGATTTTCCACACTCCCATTGACAGCATTAGCCGAAGTAGCAACGTCCTTCCAATCAGTGGGGACAACCCCATGTGAGTGTGCGCGTCGACTGCGAGCCAGTGTTGAAGAATAATCGACCACCGTTCGCAACCGCTCCTCACATGCGATAGACATTAAGCTGAGAATGTCCAATAGAGGTGCACCGGTCTGGTTCAAAATTGTCTGCCCGGAACGTATGATCGATGATCCATCTGGTCCAGTGACTTCAATAGGCTGTTGGCGACCGGGTACGGGATGATACAATCCTTCTGCCGGTATACGGACTCCGAGTTCGAATCCACGTTTCTGCAGCCTCTGCTCCAAAACCTTGGTCCACAAGAAAGAGTCTTGTAAAGTATACTGTGCGCGCCGAGCTGCCTCAGTGTCTTCGCGGGTCGGCTCGTTAGGATCCTTGAAGGGCGCAGGAGGCTGCGTCGACGGCTCCCTGTAGAAGGAATCCTGCGTCGTCGCCGGCTTATATGGGGAGGGTTGTTCAAAACTAGGAGTCGTAGGAACGCTCCCAGTCGTCGACGCTTGTGATGTGAACGAAGTATTCACAGCAGGTGGCACCGGTTGTTGAGGTTGTTGCTGCGGAATCTGTGGCTGTTGAGGGCGAGGTGGTTGTTGAGCCTGCACCGGAGGACCAGAGTAACTGCTTGTCAGGTACGCCTCCTCTTCCCGCACATCAATTCCTGATGATGCTAGCACATCTGTGAGCTCGGCAGCATCGGTAGCCTTGTCTGCCGGTCGAGAAGGGGGTCCCATCGCGCCTGGAGGTGGAGGCGGAGGAGCGGGAGTCTGGGGGACGCCGTTCATATTCATGGTCGGTGTCGTCATGGGAGCCGGCTGGTGTTGCGGTAGTTGTAAGGTCCCGAAGCTAGGTGAGGCGTAAGGAGACTGGGACTGAGGGAGAGGTGAAAGATGTTGGCGCTTGAGAGGTGGAGGGACACCACCGTTTACAGGCGACGGGGCACCAGGTGAAGGTGAGGAACCCGGCGGGGAGAATGACTGCGTCAAGTGTTGTTGCTGGGGTTGCGCCATGGTGAATGGATGTTGTGACTTCGATGAAAATTCCAACTCGAAGAATTAAAGGCAAGACCGAGTCACGGTTGCGCTGGACGCTAGAAGGGAAGGTGTTTCGCGTTGTATGTATGTAGGAAAACCGGGCGGACTACTTTAACCGCCTCCACCACCAAGTGAGACCATCTCAGGTCATCGCAAGCAAGATATGAATGGCGTAGAGAGATCGAACAGGGAGTCTTGGTGAAGAAGCGAGCACCGGAGGGAGGGAAGAAGGTCGACGGGGTTTATCGGTGTTACTCTCGCGAACGGCGAAGGGGAGCTTCGCACCGACGAGGTTTGCTGTTGCGGCGATCCGGCCGGGAGCATCACGTGGCTGGCTTAGGTAAGTCCGCGCCATGTTGGACCTTGCGCTTCTTGGTTTCGCGACTTTCCGTGTCTTTAATGCGCCCAGTTGCAGGAAATGCAGAAGATATAACACACTTTGCCTGTTGCTCAAGATACTACTGTGGCGGACGCTGCACTGACTGTTTAAACTCCTGCAGATTTAGATCAGGTTCTGTGCAGTACATGTCATGGGCAATCAATCCCGCGTCAACTGACATCCTACGGAGCAGAGGCAGCTAGTTTAGGAATATCGGCACTTCCAGGAACACCATCACCTACTATTGACGCCGTCGCATCTGTACTGGCCTGCTGCATACTCTCATCAGTTCTGCATCGCTACCTGTAGCTTATCCGAAACTCCCAATCATGGCCACAAAGCGAAAGGCGTCGGCCTTGAATGCCGCGGTGGATGACGAGCCGGCCGATCCAACGGATGAATTGGCTTTCTATTGTCTAGGAGGTGGAAATGAAGTCGGGCGATCATGTCACATAATCCAGTATAAAGGCAAAACAGTGATGGTGTGTCATTCGCAACCCAATGCTGTAACTACTGTTTACTGACTGGTTTTATTAGCTTGACGCTGGTATGCATCCTGCGAAAGAAGGCTTCTCAGCCCTGCCCTTCTTTGACGAATTTGACCTCAGCACGGTAGATATTCTTTTGATCAGCCAGTATGTGGGACAGTCTCTCTTTTGCGTTCCCCTAGTCACCCTTCCTACACCGTCGCCCCCGAGCATGCGGGGATTGTTCATGGCCGTGGATAGCATCCCACACCACATCTCTCCTTGGTTTCCCAGCATGGTGGTAGAGTTCCTCTCTGCCATCATAGCAATTGCATTTGCTCATGTACTGAGAGACACAATACAATATATGCTAGTTATTCATCTTGGTCTTTGCGTTGTATCTCTGTATCCGTGCCTTTTAACGCAGTCTCTGCTACATTGCAATTTCACTCTTGCTCGACCATCTCAATCGGACAGTCGGCTGATAGATACTCTACTTAACTCATAGTTTCCATGTTGATCATTCCTCCGCGCTCCCCTATGTGCTCAGCAAGACCAATTTCAAGGGCCGTGTATTCATGACGCACGCCACCAAAGCCATCTACAAATGGTTGATCCAGGATAATGTGCGTGTGAGCAGCACGGCCTCGTCTTCGGATCAACGCACCACTTTGTATACCGAGCAGGACCATTTGTCTACGCTTCCGTTAATCGAGACGATCGACTTCAACACAACGCACACCATCAATAGCATTCGCATTACTCCCTTCCCTGCTGGCCACGTCCTTGGTGCGGCCATGTTCCTGATTTCGATCGCCGGCCTCAACATCCTCTTCACCGGTGACTACTCTCGTGAAGAAGACAGACATCTGATTCCAGCCGAAGTTCCCAAAGGTGTGAAAATCGACGTGCTTATCACGGAGTCGACGTTCGGTATTTCGTCCAATCCCCCCCGCCTGGAACGTGAAGCCGCCCTTATGAAAGCCATTACCGGAGTCCTGAATCGCGGAGGCAGGGTCTTAATGCCGGTGTTTGCCCTGGGTCGCGCCCAGGAGTTGTTGCTCATTCTGGATGAATATTGGGAGACACATCCCGAACTTCAGAAGATACCTATCTACTATATCGGAAATACGGCTCGCAGATGTATGGTTGTGTATCAAACATATATAGGTGCAATGAACGATAACATCAAGCGACTCTTCCGTCAGCGTATGGCGGAAGCGGAAGCTAGTGGTGACAAGAGTGTCAGTGCAGGGCCCTGGGACTTCAGATTCGTCAGAAGTTTGCGCAGTCTGGAACGTTTCGATGATGTAGGGGGATGTGTTATGTTGGCTTCACCAGGTATGCTCCAGACAGGAACCAGTAGGGAGCTTCTGGAGCGGTGGGCCCCGAACGAACGCAATGGTGTGGTCATGACAGGCTACAGTGTTGAGGGCACGATGGCCAAGCAGATCTTGAACGAACCGGAGCAAATCCCTGCGGTCATGTCAAGAGCAACGACGGGATTGGTGAGGCGAGGCATGGCTGCCGGAAATGAAGAAGAGCAGAAGGTTATGATTCCCAGAAGATGTACAGTGGATGAGGTCAGTTTCGCAGCCCATGTAGATGGAGTTGAGAACAGAAATTTCATTGAGGAAGTCTCTGCACCTGTTGTGGTATGTAGCCCCGTTTACCTCTCGTCACAATACGTTTGGATCACTCATTCTCCTTAGATCCTTGTCCACGGTGAAAAGCACCAAATGATGCGACTCAAATCGAAGCTGCTCAGTCTCAACGCTGAAAAGACCGTCAAAGTCAAGGTCTACACGCCGGGCAATTGCGAAGAAGTTCGCATCCCTTTCAAGAAGGACAAGATCGCAAAGGTAGTGGGTAAATTGGCTCAGATCGCGCCTCCTTCGGAGCAAGACGATGGCCAGCTCATGTCCGGCGTCCTTGTCCAAAATGGCTTCAACCTATCGCTAATGGCACCCGACGATCTCCGCGAGTATGCTGGTTTGACCACCACCGCTATTACATGCAAGCAGCATATTACGTTAAGCTCTGCAAGCATGGACCTAATCAAATGGGCTCTTGAAGGTACCTTTGGAGCCATTGAAGAAGTCGGCAAACCACAGCAGGAAATTGTCAAGAAGGGACAGGAAGATGAATCCGACAAAGCCAATGGAGACAAACTCAAGGAGGAAGCCGCCGATGAAGAAATCCCCATGGGAGATACGCAAACCTACCTGGTCATGGGCTGCGTGCTCATCCGATACTATCCTCGTACTCGCGAAGTCGAACTTGAATGGGAAGGGAACATGATGAATGATGGAGTTGCTGATGCAGTCATGGCGGTTCTCCTGACTGTTGAGAGCAGCCCTGCGTCGGTGAAACGTAAGTGGCAATAACCCATTTCAATACCTATGAAAAACCATCCTACTAACTACAAATCATAAAGAATCCGCAAAGCACAAGCATCACCATCACCACCACCACCAACACGACGATGACCACGCCCACCAAATTCCCAATCCCCACTCCAACGTCGGACCAGAAGAGCGTTTCCGACGTCTCCTCATGATGCTCCAAGCACAATTCGGCTCAGAGATCACAGCCATCGAGCGCCCACGCCTACCCCCCAATAGTATCACCAATGGCACCACCGACAAAGTTGACTCCGACGAAAAGTCTACCCCCGTGAAGGAAGAAGAAGAAGATGACCTAACAGAGCTAGAAGCAGCCGAGATCTCTCGTCTCCACGCACTAGGCATTCCATTCCCCGGACTCGAAATCAAGGTCGACAAGCACATCGCCCGGATATGGCTGGAAGATTTGGAAGTGGAGTGCGTCAACCCTGCGCTAAGGGATCGGGTGCGCGTCGTCGTCGAACGAGCCGTGGAAACCGTAGCGAGCATGTGGGCAGAGGGACCTGCGCCTGCTACAGTGGTGGCCGCAAATGGAGAAAGCAAAGATCAGGATGCTTCTACGGGATTGGAGGCGACAGCGATTGAGGCTAAAGCGTGATATGAATCTGTAATTGGCGTATGTTACTATAAGCTTCTTAGTATGTTCCACTTGAACTTCACTATTTCCCCACTGAACAACTTACCTAGCACAGCTCAAAAGAAATGAAAAACTCATAATAGAGTGACATGCCTGCTGAGGCCATTGCTATGGTATTTAGGAGAAGAATCGTGCAAAAAGCAAAAGCGTCCAACAGAGTACCGGGTGCGCTTTAGGTCGCCGCCCAGAATTCTCTGTACGCTGATCTGACTTCCTTGAACTGATGGTATTCGGGAGCCATCATGTTGAGGTAGTTTTCGGGGTACCCGGCTTCTTTCAGGGTACGTAGAAACGTGTCAAACCGTGCTTTCAATGCGTCAGTTGCTTCAAGGCGGTCGGAGGCTTCGATGGTAGCATGTTTTTCCAAGACTTGAATAGTTGGAGTGTAGTCTTAACGTAGTTAAGGTTAGTACATGACTTAAATGAGGGATGCAGAAATTGCAATTGAGATAGGGTGGACTTGTTCATCAAGACTTACTGATGATCTCTGCTATGCTCGGCTCAACACCATAGAGACATCGGAATGTGTTGGTGTCATATCGCGGCGGATGCACTGTGCCATCTTCGTCAATGTACCGGCCTTCTTCACTGTACAAGAACGCATCTGCCTTGAAATGGCCGCCGTGCGCTTTCGCGTGTCCTTGGCTAATAATCTTTTGATTGTCGGCGGTGCGGTCACCCATGTGGTCTCTGCGATAGGTGGAAAGAAATCTTGAGCGTATCTTAGCGAATCCAAGGTTAGACTCAACACTCGTTCTCTGGCCTAGTCGATCAAGTGCGTCATGAATGTCCGAAATCTGCTTCTTTAGCTGTATGTTGAGTTTTTCTTGCTCTTCCATTTTGGCACACTGCTGCTCGATCTTGGACTCAAGCATGGGTAATCTCGCGTTTTCGCGGGCCAACTCAATACCTGCGTTGTTGCCAGTAACAAGGTCGTCTTTCACAGCTTCAACAAGGAGCTCGTCGTCTTCGAGGCACTCGGATATCGAGCGTTTCGTGGCAGTCAACATCTGCGAGTCGGATCCAATATCAATCTTCGATGACACTATGGCTGTTGCTCGTTCATCTGAGAAAATTGGGAAGTCAGTTGACGAAGAACCTTTGGATTTCTTAGAACCTTTTCTTCGAGGCATCTTGTGAAGTCTGTATTGCGTCGGAGGAGTGAAGTGAGAACAGTGATTAAGCGGGGAGTATGAGTAGAGTGGGAGTAGTACGTGGAAAGAAAGCAGAAGGGAAGCACCCAAGCAGAAATACTTGTTGGCAGACAGGTTGTTTGGGAAGGCACGTTGACAGTGCGTCTTGGGAAGGCACGTTGATACTGTGTCTTGGGAAGGTGTCGCTCCGATGGGGTACTGCCGTCTTGAAGGTGTGGGTTGTATTCAAAGGCTAAGAAAACGCTGGAGAATAGCACGTCGTAAAAAGTATGATTATGAGCTTGGAATAAAGGAAGTAGTAAGGTGAGAATTTGAGGGGTGATATATATGTACCGGGAGGTAAGTAGATGATGTCTGCATTATGGTGTACCTACGTAGGTACCGTATCCATAGGCGGGTACTGACGGGGATTTGATGAAATAATACGGAAAGCTCTGTGTTTCCGAGCAAGCTGTTGGCGTCATCAAACAGGTTGTATCTCACTGTACTCAGTGACAGGCTACCGGACTCCACAGCTCTGAGAACTTTGCCGGGGGTACCGACGACAACGTCAAAGTTTTTAGACGGATGGTTGGATTCTGGAAGATCACTTTGGGACACAATTGGCTGCACGAGGAGGTCATGTCCAGGCTTCAAGCAGCTTATTGTCTATTTCGCCCATGGGCCATCTCTCGTGTCGGGAAGAGGAAAACTGCTTTAGGGCCAGGTGGCCAAATCGGGCATGAACAGAGTTCGTTTATTATCCCATACACACAGGCATTGGTGACACCCGAACCCGGAGTGCTGATTGCCAGAATATCGCGTGATGTGACAACCAGAGGGATGATGAGGCGTTCGACTTCACCCAATTTAGTGTTCGAGTCTTCCAGGGCACGCGCGAGACGTGGATCCAAGCTCAACGGAAGCCTAGGTGAGCCACGGAGCTTGATGTGGTTTCTAGACCTTCAGATGATAAGCAATAATCTATATCTTTGAAGGAGGGGAAAGACATACATTGCCATTGTCAACAAGTAGTCTCAGAGGATGATTCCTAGAAGAAACAGGAAAGGGGAGTGAGATTCGCCGGCTTCTTGGACGAGTTTGTTGGACGAGTTTGTTGGACGAGGTGGAAGAGGAGATGGAAGAGGAGATGGGAGAGGAGATGGGAGAGGAGATGGGAGAGGAGATGGGAGAGGAGATGGGAGAGGAGATGGGAGAGGAGATGG